>NC_056750.1:630277921-630492921 GCF_019279795.1 Protopterus annectens
TATATATATATATATATATATATATATGTATGTATATATATATATATATATATATATATATATATATATATATATATATATATATATATATATATATATATATATATATATATATATATATATATATATATATATATTTATATCTATATATATATATCTATCTATATATATCTATATATATATCTATATATATATATATATATATATCTATATATATATATATATATATATATATATATATATATATATATATATATATATATATATATATATCTATATATATATATATATATATATATATATATATATATTTATATATATTTATATATATATATATATACATAGACATATATATAATACAGTCAGCCAGCCATTTAGCCAGAGTTATTTCGGCAACAGGTTTTCTTTTTTATGTCAGAAACAAATAATTGTTCAGTCTTTCTGATATGTTCCATTCTGTGCAGGTAAAAATTGAATTGTCTGTGGACATCCAATAAATGTAAAGTGCATTCACCTTTGTTAGAAAATTTGGGGAAGAATACTGGTAAATTAGTAGATTGATTAATATTAGCCTCTGAAGCCACTTTAGGGAGAAAGGAAGCTTTAGCTCGTAAGGTGACTATGTCTTTGTGAAAAATCAAGTAAGGTGGTTTCAAAGACAGGGCCTGAATCTCTGAAATTCTTCTGGGAGAAGCAATGGCTACTAAAAAAATTGTTTTACAAGAAAGATACTTAAGGTGACATTTAGATGCAGGTTCAAAGGCAGGTTGAGTACATTGCTGCTGTACCAGACTGAGGTCTCATTGGGGAGAAGGATCCCTAAAAGGATGACTCAGAGGAAGAGTGCCTTACAAAAAAGTTTTTCAGAATCTATGGGCAGCAACAGAAGAACCTTCAAATCCCATGTGAAAATTTGATATCACTGCCAACTGGACTTTAACCATGGAGGAGCTAGCTCTTTCTTTAAACAATAAGGCTAAAAACTCTAGGATACTATGCAAAGAAGATGAAAAGGGATCAACATTATTTTGATGGGCCCAGTAAGCAAATTTTCTCCATTTACTGGAGTAGAGTTTACGAGTAGATGGTTTATGGGAAGATGAAATTATCCAACAGACTGGGTAAGAGAGCATAGATTGTCTGGCTATTAATGGAATTGGAGAAGCCAGACAGTCAGCCTGAAATTTGGTATGCCTGGTTGGATCATGCCTGTCGGGTGAGACAGGAGGTCTGGAGACAAATCCAGAATCCACTGTAGGTGGAGAAAGTGAGGTCAAAGGAATGGGAACCAAATCTGTCAAGGCCAAAAGGGTGCAATGAGGATAACTGTGGTCTTCAACATGGCAGATTTCTTCAGGAATATGGAAATCAGTGGGATTGATGGGTAGGCATAAAGCAATTTGGGGGACAATCGTGAAGTAGAGCATCTCTCAGTGACTCTCCCTGTGGGGGATCAGGGCAAAATAGCTACTGCATTATTTGTTTATGGGGAAGCAAAAAGGTCATAGCAAGGCTTATCCCACTGACAAAAAAATCATATCTGTCACATTCTTGTTGAGAGACCATTTATGAGGTAGAAGAATGCACCTGCTTAGCTTGTTTGCTATCCAATGGATTTCTCTGGAATGTGCATTGCTATGAGAAAGAGGTTGGATGACATCGTCCCTTACTACACTCTGAGTGCTTCTAGATACAAGGGGTAAGATCTGGCCCCTCCTTGTTTGTTGCACCAAACTACTGACATGTTCATTTAAATCACGACCGAGGGGAGAGCTTTTTGAAATGCCTGCAATGCTAAAAGCACTGCTCTCATCTCTAGGACATTGAAATGCCAATTGGCCTCTTCAGGGGACCAAGTACCTTGAACTGTTTTCCCCAGGTAATACTCCCCCACCCTAACTGGGAAGCATTCGTAGTCACTATGGCTTTGGAGTGAGGGATAATGGATGGTCTTGTAGAACCTACTCTGACTGAGTCCACCACCTGAGATCTCTCTTGCAAATCTGAGTAATATGTATCAGGGTTGACATAGGTTGATAAAGTATTGACCACTGCATGGCTAGCATCCACTTCAGAATCCTCATGTAAAATCTGGCTAAAGGTACTAACTAGAGTCATTGTCACTGCCATTGATCCTAGAGCCTGAAGGACCAAGCAGACTGAAACCTTGGTACTGCAGCTTGTTTCTGACCTGTGTTCTTAAGGTCTGAACTCTTAGAGGAGGCAGTGAAGTTATCATTGGCTTTGTGTTGAACAGAGCTCCTATAAATTTCAAATTTTGAGTAGGTTTCAAATAAGACTTTTTGTAGTTTATGGTTATCCCCAAATGAGAGCATGTCTGAAGAACCTGATCTCTTGTCTCTTATTACTTGATTTCTGATCAGGGTGGTAATGAGCCAGTCGTCTAAATATAGAAACAACAGGAATCTTTGCAGTCTCAAGTGAGCTACCACACATTTGATGAGCACCCTGGGGGCTATGTTGAGACCAAAGGGCAGAACTCTGAATTGGTACTGACTGTCTCCCAGCCAGAAAAGTAAGTACCTTCTGAATTGCCGATTCATCTTTATGTGATAGTATGTATCCTGAAGGTCTATCGAGCACATCCAGTCGACCTTGCCCAAAAAGGGTAGAATGGACTGAACTGTGAACATCAGCAACTTTGTGAGTGAAACTGCCTTGTCTAAGTCACTGAGATCCAAAACTGGTCTCTAGTCCCTTGTTTTCTTTTGCACTAAAAATAATACTGAGTTAGTTCTGGATTATATCTGGTCTGGTGGGACCTCTTAGATGACTCTTTTTTCTAGCAGCTTTTGTATTTGAAGTGCTGCTTGTTCCCTCTGACTGGGTGGAATATTGGAGATTTTTCTTGAGATTGGGGGTGAAAGGGAAAAGTGTATTATATAACCTCTGGAAATGATCCTCTGCACCCATGTATCTGTTGTTACCTCTAGCCAAGGGTCTCTGGTGCAGGGATAAACAACCCCTGATAGCTTCCAGAGGGGGACAATTGGGCCTTCTTTAAGAAGCGCTGGAAGGGTCTATCAAAAATCTAATATCTGGACCATTGGCTTTACGGGTCTCCTCTGCTGCGAGGGTGGCGCCTACCACTGGAGTACCCCCCCCCCACACTACCCTTAGTGGAACCTCTACCACATGTGTCTTGGAAAGGGCCCTGGGACTTCTTGAACCACATTTTCCCAATACCTCATTGATTCCTGGAAAAGGACCTTTGAGGCATGGGAAAATGTACACCCATGACAGACAGTGTCTTTCCATTCTTTTCACACCTGGATAACGTATCTTTAACTTTGAGGCCAAACAAAGACATACCATCAAAGGCAGCAGTGATGAACAAAGACTTGAAGGGCTTACAAAATCACATAAGCACATCCAGGCGTGCCTCTTAATGGAAACGCCAGAAGCCACTGCCCTTGAGGTTCCTTCGGCCATGTGTAAAATTAGCTTCATGGAAGAATTGGAAACTGATTGCAGGGTAGGCAACTGAGAAGTTACAGATGCCTGTACCTCATCAGAAATAAATCATTCAGCATGGGTACCACCCAGAAAGAATTTTAGTGAGCTTATTCAAGAGTACTGTGGGTGAATTTAGTTCATACGTAGGCACAGTATTTTTTTTCTTTTCTGATTGTTTATGCAACTCATCACATTGCATTACAAGTCATAGGCAACCTAAAACATCACTGTGCCATCACTGCAAAGTTTCAGAGCGTGGATGAAATGCATTCCTTCTGTCTAACAAACACTATTCCCAAAGTAATCGGGGTTTGTATTAGACTTATAAAAGGGTGTTTTATAATCCTGAATCACATGTCATTGAAAAACAAAATACCAAAACATAAAAGATGGACACCTGCAAGCTGTTGAAAAATGATATAAAAAATAAATGTGAAATAATAACCTGACAAATAAAAACAAAGAATGAACAGTAATGCATCTCGCCAGTCCCCCTGCACTCCATGTAGGGACTGTTCCACCCACAATCCTACTATTTGAATAAGCCTACTCTGAACTTGCACAACTTTGTACCAAGTGAATTACAGAGTTTATAACTAAGTAATTAATTGTATGCTTTTCCCGAAAACTATGCAGCCTTAAAGTGTGGGTGAAGGGTAGTCTTTTACCTCTATGTTAATGTTCTTTAGTATTAGTTATTTGTACTGCTCAAGTGTTAACTCCTTGACATACTTTGCCTTTATGAATAATTTCCCTGTTATTCAAATGATTATGTAATGGTTGTATTAGGTGTTGTGGTGAATGTGCCCCACAAATCCCTCTAATATAAATACCCTCCAGGACTCCACCATTTGTGGGGAAGGGAACCAAGTTATGAGAACCTACTGTGCTGCCTGTGCCCTTTGTTGCTACTAGTAACCACTGCTGTTAATGTTTCTGTTTTATGGTTATGTTAGTGTCCATGTGCTGATTGCCATGTATAAATGTGAGATTTTTTTAGAGCTGCAAAGGAACTCCACATGTATGACAGAGTGAATAAAATGAGGATCTTGTTTGGTCAGTTGACTGTTGGAGATAGTTGGCATAGGCTACATGGACTTTGGTCAAGTAGCTAACAGTACCATATTAGCATACAGCCAACACATTAGGGAGCTGAGAACATCTCAAATGATTTCCTAATAAGTTGGCAGCACTATCAGGCCTAAAAAGGATAACCTAAATCCAAAGAGAAATGAAAATGGGGGTTAACACTGGACTTAAAACTGGCTTTTTTATGGGAGTACAATGTTATGTTGACAAAGGTTCATATGTACTAACCTCGAAAAAGGGCATAGCAAAATTCATTTAAAATGGGTGGCGAAAGCCAAACACACTCTGGCTAGGCTTATAAATGCCCTAGGGCAGATAGCCTAGTATGAACCTATGAACCTATGAACAGATCCTGAAAGGATATCTGAGAGTTCCTTAATCAGGTCTCTCTGTAACCTGGTAAAATGTACCAAACAGTTCAGAGACTTTAAGGCGAAGGTCACTGAAGCATAGACATGCTTCCCAAACTTGTCATTCTCCCAAGACTTATTCTTTGGTGGATGGACAGTGGAACTTTCTTTGGCAAGTTTATTTTTTGTGGCTGCTGCCATGACCATGGCATCAATAGGCACCCCTTTTGCCCAGAATTGTTTGTCTTCCGGTGCTATCATAATTTTATATGGTCTCCTGGGGATTGGTTTAATGGTATCAGGGCCCTTCCATGCCCACCAAGAGTTCAACTCTATGAGCTCATCAGTGGGAAGAGTCACCCAAGAGGTAGACAGGCCAGTACCGAATGTCTCCAGGAATACAGACTCCTTGGATGAAGGGTTGTTGGACTTCCAGCCACCTCTCTGCTTCAGGATTTCAAGAATGCCACCAAACTGCACATCTTCTGAGATGACTGTGGGGACTCTTCATCTTCAAAGTCTATATCTTCTGTGACAGACTCCTCTGGGTAGTCTAAGTGCTTCCTCTTGCATGTTCTCTTCTTGAGGACCACCTCAGTGGGATACTCTGAGCAGGTATCAGAAGTCGGAGCACCCTCCTGGGAAGCCTGGTGTTTCAGTACCAGCTGTCCCTGTGGAGGGGATAGATAAGATTTCAAGAAAAGAGATGGCAAGCCTGTAGACTTAGGATCCAAGGGGAAGGGACCCGTCTTTATCATGGAAGCAGACAAGGCTCTCTACATGACCTCAAAGGCAGCCCCCCCATAGAGGAAGAGGACCCCAGATCCAAAAGGGCAAGCCTTTGACTAGTCCCTCTCTGCACTGAGGAGAACTCCCACAATGCCAAATTCAGAGCCAGACTAACCTGTGTTGAGGCCCCGAGGTGTAGAGATATCTCCAAAAACATTTGGAGTCAAGTGTGACACCCGGGACCCAACAAAGCAGCTCTGGCTCAGACAGCTATTTGGATCTGATGGAAACAAAAAGTTCAGAGCAAGCTTCAGATCCGAGGATAAACAAATTCTCAGATCCAATGCAGGTGTACTCAGATGACTCGGATCCAAAGACTCCAAGACCAAGTAGGGAGTCGGAGGAAGAACTTGCAAAGAGGGTGTAGTGGAAGGTTGGATCTCCTGACCCAGAGGGTTAGCAGCCGACAGTATGCTTGACATGCTCTGTACTGAGAGAATCTTTCTCACTAACCTCCCCACATCCTCTTCTGTAAAGCACCTGGAAGAGCAAGTGGACACTATGGAGACAGACCTATGCCTCTCCAGAAAAAGATGAATGGACCCTGGAAGGAACAGGGTCCACCGAAGGGGAGTAGCTAGTCCTTGGAAGGGGCTCTGACTCAAAGCTCCAATCCAACGATTTTAGCATTGGATTCAAAGCAGTCTGATCCAACAGGTCCTTAGGTCTTTTAAGCTTTGGATCTGATAGTGAGATTGGATCTGATATTTCTTTTTTCTTTTGTTTTGGATCCGAGTATGAAGTCAGATCCAACAATTTAAAAATTTTCTTTCTAGGATCTGAGGAGTCAGTGGTATCTGAAAGAGGCCTTTTCTTAGCCCTCTCTGAAGATTTTGTTGAAGCTGAATAAATACTTGGAGAAGGAGATAACAGTCTTTTATGATTTTTTCAGGGGCAGCTCCAGATAACACCTCAGAAAAAGAGGAAGGAAGTAACCCTTTTAGAATAAGCTTTTCCTTTCACTCCACCACAGCTGTTGGGTTGAAAGACTGACAAATGGAGAAGTTCTCCTGGAGGTGGTATGGTTCTAAACAATATACACATGATGTATGTGTATCAGAAAATGGGATCTTATGACCAAATTTGGTGCATTTTTTAAACCCGGCCAGGATGTTGTCCTTTTTGGCCATGATAAACAATAACAGTTTAACAATCAAGCCTGAAGAAAAAATAAGACAGAAGAATTTTTTTTTGCATAATGAAGGGAAATGGATAGTAAACTACTATCAACAATAGTAACTACACTCTAGAGTGTAAAAAAAAGAGTGTGGGAGTACTAACTATAGTAATCAAGAAGTACGCGAGTATAAAAAAAGGAAAAGAAACAGATAAAGCTGTACAATAAAGGGTAAGGATGGAACGGAAAATAACTATAATGAGAAAAAGAAACTTAAAAAGGAAAAATGTAACTTATGTGAAGAGTCACTTGAGAGCACAGTACCATCACGTCTTCTACTGGAAGCAGCAAAAAAGATCTGAGGTAACTGGGGGTGGTGCATTGTGGGTGAGGGAGTAGCTCAAGAGTTTTCTGGTTGCCATGAGCTTTTGCAACAGACGAGTTGGATCCGATGGATCAGATCTGAACCCATAAGTTTAGGACAGAATGAAATTATCAGCCATGGATCACACAACCTCTGCCTAAGTGGAGTTCCTAATCTACACCCTTAGTGAGGGTTAGTCAGCCTAATGTAGAGGAATTTTTAATATCTAACAAACTGCAGCATAACTTAGTTTAAATTATAAAAAGTTGCAGTTACAAAGAAAATGAAAAGTAAAAAAATGAAAAAAGGGACAGGCAAGCTTTATTATATTCTCATTCTCTCAAGTTAGCCTTCTGGTTCTTCATCATTAAATGTAGACTGACAAGAACCATTACTGTCATGAACTCTGACATGGATAATTCCAATGGCTCATACACGAAAGAAAGTTCTAGCTGCCTTCATGTGCTACATTTGTATACTGCATCACTGCTTGCTACACGGTAAAACACACACTGCCATTCTTGCTGCAATGAATGAGCAAGGTATTTAAAGATCATATAGGATGTGTGTTTGTAAACAAACTCAGCAAAGACAACACAAGTAGCTGAAAATTTAAAAAACATGAAAAAATGTCATCCTAATACAAAATGTAACCATAAATATAATCCTAAAGTTAAATATAATACTAAAACTGACCCATATCCTAACCCCAAACCTAATCTTAAATCTAACCTTGATCTTAACCTCAAACTTAACTCTAAACCAAGTTCTAGCACTAACCAAAACTTCAGTTCTAACCCCAGTCTAAACTACAACTAAAGACAGATGCAGACATGTACATTTGCCTAAAACAGTATTTTAATTAATGTTAATATTTTCACAAATCTTATTCTCATTCAGTGCAACATTTGCACAAAAAGAATTCAACCAAAATTGTTCAACTTAAATACAGTTAACATTGCTGTCTGCAAGCATTTAATATGATCCCTAAAAAAAGTTCATTTTGATGTTTTAGGCACTAACATCTGTTTAACATTCAGTGGGAAGGTAGACTTTTTAAGTCACACACCATCCTTTTATGTTTATGTGCTTTTCACTCTTACAGTGACTACCGCAACATTTTTTCAGCTAAATAAAACATGACAGAACATAACATACCAGACATGTAGCTTGGGTTGACATCCATAATTTAAAATGTTTATGTGATGGCTAATTAATAACCTAGTAAAAAGAATGCAGAATATACTTGCTGAATAGAAGTAGGACACTTAATCATTCAAATATATTTACTAAATGACTGCTTGTTTTCTCATTTTCTTCTACCTTACAGACCTGGAGATGAAATACTGCCCTATTTAACCACTTGGGGCAGATTATACATTTTTAGTGCCACTTTTGGGGTGTAGGGGGTTGCAAAGTTTTAATATTTCTAGACCTTGGTTCACTTCTGAAATGTAGGAATGCTGTACAAACTGGGCAGGCATACAGATCAATTATCTGTTATTTTCTTTGTGATTCTAGGTGAAGAGTATCCATTGTTTTCCTGTGCAACAGCAGCTACATAACTGTAAGCATAGTTTACTTGAAAAGTATTTGTATCAGGCTGTCCTATGGGAAAACAACCTATCCTTCCACCTTCCAATTTCCCTTGGGGTCCCTCAAGGCTCCATATTAGGTCCTCTCCTATTCTCTATTTTTATAAACGATCTATACTCTGTTGCACCTCAAGCTACTTGTATCCAATATGCAGATGATTCCACGCTCTGCCACCTCACCATCTGTCTTACAGTCCATAACCCAAAATGTGTTTAACATAGTTGAAAAATGGCTTCTACATCAATGCCTCATTCTGAATCCCAAAAAAACAAAATTGCTACTATTCACTCCCACACGTCGGGCCTCCCCACTTACTTTTACTGTCACATCAAGCAATGGCATTATTATGTCTCCTGACTGTACTACTAAACTTCTTGGGGTTCTTATTGACAGCAACCTCACCTTTGAATCTCATATTAATAGTACTATAAAAACAGTCAACAAAAAACTATGATCCCTATATAGGATTAAATCCTTTTTGTCACCACTAGCCAGGACCACCATTGCCCGTACCCACTTAATCTCTACCCTCCTCTATGCCTCACCTATATATACAAAACTATGTAAAAACAACATCAACAAACTAGCAATATCCTATAATAACATTGCTACATTTGCAGCTGGATCTGCCTTTAGAGCCCACCATTGTGATAATCTTAAACAGCTAGGATGGCTAGAACTGCCAAATATAATACTATTTAATCAATTAACAGTTGTCCACAAGATCCTCTACCAACCTACTAACATACCTATACTTACTAACTTAATCACCCCCTATAACAACCTCAAGACCCTACGCTCAGCAAATAAACACTTGTACAAATAGGCAAAGCTAACAACTTGGCAGGTGACTCCTTGTTTGCCAACACAATTGGAAAAATCTGGAACTCCCTCCCAAAAGACCTATCCACCATTACCTCTATAGCATTATTTAAAACCAAATTGAAGCCATACCTTAAATCACAATGGTTATGCCCTTGTTCTAACCCAGACTAACTACCCCTAATTTCTCAAGGCAGTATTGCCATTATTGTACAAACTGTTACTTGTCTGTTAACTTCTAAGAGAGTGTATAACCTAGTTACTTTTTTAAGTCAAATAAAACAAAAGTATTTCTCTTATACTATATTGTTAGCAAAATATTTGCATGGGTAACCATAGCTGAAATGTATCATGATTCTGCTTACAGAAATGTAACAAAATGCAATGTATAGGATGATTATCTACGCATTCAACTGTATTTCTAAATGTTTTATATTATATTATATATGATAGTGTGTTTATTTTGTTTCTTGGAGCTTTTCTCCCTGGGCCTCCACTGAAAATGGACATATATCCAGTTGAACTAGCCTGGTCAACAAATGTAAAATAAATAAAATAAATGCCCTGGTTTAGCTTAATAAATAGTAACGCAACTGTGCATGTCTCTTTATAAGGAATTAAAAGCTAGAGAGTAACATCTAGTACTAATTCCCTACAAATTCATGACTACAAATGTGCAAAAAAGAAGTTATGTACTCACTATAATGTTCCATCTGTGTTGTCCATTTTCATTCTTCCTCAACAAATGGGTTTGGATCTGAACCTTGGACGCAACTTGGCCACTTTTCACAGCTTGTGGATATGGAAAACTCTTGAGCTCTTCCCTTATCCATAACGCCCTAATCCCCTACCATACCTCAGATCTTGTTTGCTGATGTTTTGCTTATTAGAAACTAATAAACAACCATTATATGAGAAACCAATGTTTGGAGCTAAAAGGCAGAAACATTGGCTCCCTCAGCATCTTTTCATTCTTACAGAAGTCGCAAACAAAATGGTATGGGGTTGGAGGGAGGGGAGTTGAGAAAGAATTAAAATGGACGACACAGATGGAATGTTATGGTGAATACATAACTTCTTTATCAATGTTGTCAATTTTCATTCATTCCCCAACAAATGGGACAAAATCCCCAGCTACCTAAATCCCGGTAGGATTCTAAGGAAGGATATTCACAAGTACTATTGAGCCGAAGGCTGCTCTTCCCCTAGAGACCAGATCCAATATGTAATGAGCAATAAAAACATGAGGATTAGCCCAAGTTGCAGTTGTGCAAATATCATCCAAGGAAGATCTGAAGAACAATACTGAAGTTGCCATAGACCGGGTGTTATGAGCTTTTGGAGGTTATGGCACAGACACACCCAATTTATTATAAACAAAGGTAATATAATCAGTTAACCATTTGGCTAAGGTCACTTTAGTAAATGGCTCGCCCAGTTTGGATTCAGGAAAAACAGACAAATAATCAATCTGATTTTCTGAAAGTTTCTGTCCTATACAGATAAAAATGTAACTGAGAACATCCAACAAATGCAACATGTACTCTCCTTTGTTTGAAAATTTTGGAAAGAAAACTGGAAGGTTGATAGTTTGATTAATATTAGATTCTGACACCACCTTTGGAAGGGAAGATGGGCTGCTTCATAAGGATACACTGTCCTTACGAAAAAACAAATATGGAGGTTTAGAAGATAGGACTTCAAGTTCTCAGACTTTTCTAGCAGATGTAATGGCCACTAAAAAGACAGTTTTCCCAAGTTAAAAATTTTAGATCACACTTGGCTGATGGTTCAAATGGAGATTGAGTCAAAGCTTGTAAAACTAAATTCAAATCCCATGGTGGAGCCAGATCTATAAAAGGCGGGGGGTCTAAGAAGAAAGGTTCCCCTTATAAAGCCCTTACAAAGTTTTGAAGAAGCTAAGGTGGACTTGTTCACTCCTATGTGAAAATTAGAAATGGCAGCTAATTGTACTTTAATAGTCGAGCAGCTAGCCCCTTCATTAAAACTTGTAGCTAAAAACTCAGGAATTTTAGGTACTGATGCTAAAAAAGGCTCAATGTATTTCTGTTGTGCCCAAAACACACATCTTTTCCATTTACTTCTGTAAATCTTCCTAGTGGAAGCTTTATGGGAAGACAAAATAATTTGATAGATGAGGAAGAGAGCCTGGGTTGTCTAGCTATCAATAGAAGTGGAGAAGCCATGCAGTCAACTTGAATTCTAAAATGTCTGTATGAATCAAGTCTGCTGGGTGAGACAGGAGGCCTGGAATTGGATCCAGAATATATGGTGGGCAAACTAAATGAGGCCTAAGAAAGGGAAGGCTAGAGAAGGTTGGGAGGGGCCAATCATGGAGGACAGCATAGCTTGGGTGTTTCCCCATGGGGGGTCATGGCAAAGAACCTCCTGCACTTGTTGGTGAGGGGAGACGCAAAAAGGTCGCAGCAAGGTTGGCCCCACTGATGGAATATCTTTTCTGCAACTCTCATGTTGAGAGACCACTCATGAGTCAGTAAAATGGACCTGTTCAGTTCTGTGTCACTATGGCCTTGGTCTGAGGAAAATGTAGGGGGCAGCCTCGAAAAATGTGATCTGTGCAAATCCACCACAAGTGGTACTTTTTGCGTGTCTGAGTTATTCTGATCTGGGAGGACATAGACTGGTGTACAATAAATCATTGAGTTGCTAGGATCCATTGAAGAAGTCTCATATGGTATCTTACTAACAGAACCAGAACTATCACAGCAGACATTGACCCCAAGGCTTGGAGAATCAATCAAGCTGACAAAGAAGAATTTTGGATTATCTTTTTGACTTGTAATTGAATAGTCTGTACTCTTTGTAAGTGAAGGGAGGGTGTTATTGATACCGTATTCAGCAAGGCCCACATGAACTTTAATACTTGAGATGGTTCGAGCTGAGATTTGCTATGATTAATGGCAATTCCTAGGTAAGGGCAGATCTGGAGTACATAATCTCATGCTTTTATCAGAAGATGCCTGGTAAGAGCAGTTATAAGCCACTCATCCAAGTACGGAAAGACCTGGAATCCCTGCTGTCTCAAGTGAGCTGCTACTACTACCATGCATTTGGAACACCCTGGAGGGTGTGGTGAGGCCAAAGGGCAGAGCTCTGAAGTGGTAATGACTGGCTCCCAGCCTTTGGCACTAAAAAGAATCTTAAGTAAGTTCCAGACTCTTTCTAGTCTGGAGGGACCTCTTAGCTAACTTTTTCTAACAGTTTTTTTTTTTATTCCTAGCGCTGTTACTTTCCTCTGACTGGGTGGAACACTTGGAATTTTGTTTACTGTTAAAGTGGGGGGGGGGTTATATAACATCTGGAAAGAATCCTCTATACCCATCTATCTTTTCTAATCTCTAGCCAGGCTCTCAGGTGCAGGTATAGATGGCCCCTGACTGTCCCTAGAGGTGGGCAATCCAGCCTCTTTCAGCAGCACTAGTAGGATCTGTCAGAGAAAGTGTCCCTAGATCCTTGGTTCTGCAGGCCTCCACTGCCACACATGCAACATAGGTTCATAGGTTCATACTAGGCTATCTGCCCTAGGGCATTTATAAGCCTAGCCAGAGTGCGTTTGGCTTTCGCCACCCATTTTAAATTAATTTTGCTATGCCCTTTTTCGAGGTTAGTATACTGTGCCTCTGTCTAACAGTGACACAGAAGTGATACCCGGGGTAAACCTATGATCTCCCATCCACTCATCAAGATTCCTCTTGAAGAGAGTCAATGAGGGACTCTGCCTAACCTGGACTGGGATTTTATTCCAGAGTGAAGGGAGCCTCTGGGTTATGAATCTGTCCCTCCAGCATGTCCTATTTATTTCAGTGCTGAGGTTCAAGTAGCTCGATGGGATTTGGATTTTCTGAGGTGCAGCATGTCCATTAATTCCGAGTTGGACATGGCTTTATACGTCAGGCACAGATCACCTCTGAGCAGGCTGTATGTTACTGAGTAGAGCTGGAGTTTCTTTAACCGGGCAGCATATGGCATCTGCTTGAGCCCTTTGATTCTCTTGGTGAGGTACTTTTGGGGTCTTTCCAGTTGCTGCAGGTATCTGGTAAGGTACATCCCAAAAGGGGTATTGTACTCAATTATGGGCCTGATGAGGGATGAGTAAAGAGGCACGATGACCTCCCCTGATCTAGATGTGAATCCCTTCATGATTAGGTGGGCTATATAAAATGTTTTTCTAACTACTTTGGCCATGTGGTTGTCAAATGAGAGATTGCTATCAACTTGGGTCCCCAGGTCCCTAATTACTTCTTCTGTACTTAATGGATTACCACCTATGTGGAAATTTGTTGGCACTTTGTTTTTGCCAAAGGGGATGACTATACACTTTTTGGTGTTTAGCTTGAGGCCATGGCTCTGGCATCAGTTGTCTGTTTCTATGAGGCCCTTTTGGAGGATGCTTGTGTCGGCTGGAGAGTCGATTATGGCGCCCATTTTGCAGTCATCTGCGAACTTGGTCAGCCACAGTCCTTCCGTGTTGGCCTGTACCTCCGAGAAATATATACTGAACAAGAGAGGTCCCAGGACTGAGCCTTGTGGGACGCCACTTGTAACTGGTTTGGAGTCTGACATGGCTCCAGCAATTCTAACCATGTGGGTTCTGTCCTTGAGCCAGTTTGCAACCCATCTAGTGACATAGGGGTTTATATTTAAGCTGGTGAGCTTATCTATAATGCCCGAGTGGGGTATTGTATCGAAGGCTTTTGCGAGGTCCAGGTAGGCTGTGTGGACCACCTTCCCCTCGTCAATGGCCTTGGTGACTGTTTCAAAGAAATCAACCAGGTTTAAGAGGCAGGATCTGCCCTTAACAAAGCCGAACTGGGTAGGATACAGTGTCTGTAGGTCCCCAATATCTTTATTTATGAGGTCCATGATGATCCTTTCCATAGCTTTGCAGACCAAGCTAGTCAGGCTTATTGGGCGATAGTTTCCAGGATCCGTTGAGGCACCACCTTTGTGGAGAGAGACCACTGTTGCTGTACGCCACTCTTTGGGTACATATCCTGTAGTAAGGCTGAGATTGAACAGTAGTTTTATGTTTGGGTTTAGCTCTTCTTGGAGTTCATGTAGGACGCAGCCCGGGACACCGTCTGGTCCCATTGATGCTGTGTTTTTTGCTTTGGAGAGGGCGGCTCTTACCTGAGCATCTGAAATGTTAGGGGGGGCAGCACTCTGCTGGGATAGATATTTGCCCTTTTGGTGGGGAGGGGGGGAGAAGTTTGCACTGAACCTGTCAGCTAGGATGTTGGCAATGTTTGTGGGTTCGGTGTATTTTTTGTCATTTTGGACTAATTCTGAGCATATCTGGGAATTCCCACCCAGGTTCCTAACATAACTAAAGAAAGCCTTGTGATTATCCTCAGTGTCCTGTGCAATTTTTTTCTCGAAGCTGGCCTTAGACGATTTTATGAGTGCCCATAGTTTTTTGCTAATACTGATCAGAGATGCCTTCCCTTTTTGGGATTTTGCTCTATCATGTAGTAGCTTCCTCCTTCTATTGTATAGTTTGTTTATGGCTGGGGTCCACCAGGATGTCTGCCTTTGGAGGATTGGGTCTTGGTTTTATTTGGGATTGCATGATCCATGCATTCCTGAAGGTGTTCATAGAATGCATTTATAAAGGATTCTGCGGTCTGGGCCGTATTTTCCACAGGCCCGGGGGCTTTGAAGGATTCCACCTCGGTTTTGAGGAGTGTGAAATTTGCTTTAGAGAAGTTTTTCACTGTGGTTTTCTGGGCAGGGGGTGGGGTCGGGATGTGCATATCCAGTGAGATTAGTTTATGGTCTGATCTTACCAGTGAGGGATACACTTCTGGTCTGGAGCATAGAGTCCCCATGTTGGTGATGATCAGGTCCAGTATGTTTTCCCCTCTTGTGGGAGTGGTAACAAGTTGTTCCATAGCATTTGAGTTTATAAATTCTAGGAACCTTTGGGCTAGGGTGTTGGAGCTAGAGTAATGCTCCTCAGTCTATGTTTGGGTAGTTGAAGTCGCCCAATATAATGGTGTTTGGAGAGACCTTCATATTTTCCAGTGTTCTCAGGAAGGCCGAGTGGGGTTCCTGGGTTTGGGAGGGTGGTCTGTAGCAGGCTATAAACTGGAAGGCAGTTTTACCCACTGTTAGTTGCACATGGATAGTCTCTGATGCTTCGTGCTGTGCCACCAACCTGGAAGTGTGGGTATCTTTGACGAATATTGATACTCCCCCACCTTTTGTGGTTCGGTCCAAGTTTTGGGGCCGAAAAGCATGGTATGAGGTATAACCTGGTAGTGCTGGGGTGCTCTCCGGAGCCTTGAACCAGGTTTCTGTTACCGCACAGATATCGATGTTCTCCATGCTAAGGAGAGTTTCGAGTGCGTGCATCTTGAGGTTTAGACTTCTGGCGTTGAGTAGCATTACTCTTAGTTTCTTATCCCTTGTGATACCTATGGAGGTGGGTTTGTCTTTTGAGCCTTTCCTAAAAAAGGCACTATGGGGGTAGCAAGAGCCTTTGCCAATATCCGAAAGCCCAGGGGTGACAGGTGTAAGCCGTCCCGAGCGAAGCATCGTGGCTTGTCGAGCATGTCATCCCAGGCTGACAGGCATTGGATCCCCTTTGAATGATACCAATACTTAAGTCAATTGTTGAAATTGATCATCTTGTCTTCATATTGTGGCATCATTCTTGGTGAGGGCAAGATGCTACTCAAGGTCAGGGTCATACCATCCTGGGCTACATGCTCAGAGAGCTCCTCTATGTCTCTTTTCATGTAGTCCAGGGAGGTACGTCTCAGGTCATTCACACCAGCATGGACAATGACTAAGTCATATTTGTACTTGCCTTGGAGTGACCTGAGTGCTTGTGTTATGTGGCGGATCCTAGCGCCCGACAGGCAGCTCACCTTGACCTTCTCCTTGTTCAGCCTGGTGAGTGGGACGTCAGTGTGCCTGACGATAGAGTCACCTATTACAAGTTTATCAGGTGTGTTGTTTAGCCTTAAGGGCTGTGACTGTTCGGCACACTGGCTTTGTGAGCTATGTGTTGCACGTGTTTTGTTTTGGGGTAGCGGTTGCTTGGGTGTCTGCTTTGGAGGTCTCGGCTGCTTAGGCAGATTTTTATTTAGAGCCTCAGTATGTTTTGTGTGTTTATGTGTTTGGTTTGCTGTCGTGGTAGGTCTATGTGAGACTGGAATTGTAGTGAGTGTGGTTTCCTTCTCCTCCTGACTGGTTACGCCAGTACTGAGTTGAGAGAGCTTAGCCTCCAGTTTGGCTATATGGTTGCATCTCTCACATGTGTTGGAATTTGTTGGGAGGAGGAGAGGGTTGTCTGTGTACATGAGGCAGTTGTAACATTGCCTCAAGATTCCCAGATTCACCAGCTGGAACGGAGAGGAGATTGACAACTGATTTTTGGACATGCTAGAATAGTATTGGGAATTCCTTTATAATTGAAAAAAGGGCCAATGGGGAACAAGGTACTCAAGGGGAGTTTGTGAGGGTGTAGTGCTTTTAATTTTTTAGTGCTGACTTATATAATTGCTTTAGTGAGCAAGTGCCAGGTAACTTAAATGCAATGTGTTACAGGTAACTTAAATGCAAAAACGACAAACAGCAACTTTCTTTCAAGTGAAACAAGGAAATAAGTACAGTAAGCAATGCAGATATCACTAGGGATCCACAGAAGCGCTGAAAAGCCGCATTTTAGGTGGAATTAGCATTTCAGGGAAATAACAAGCAAACAAACAACAAGCATACAAACAAAGCTAGATTCAGCAGGCCTGGATCTAGTCTATGCTACAGCAAACAAGGTGTACCAATTTCAGTAAGAAAAAGTTCAACATCTTCCATTAGAGTTCCCTCCTCTACCTGGTGGAACGGTCTCCACATGGATCTTGAAAGGGACCCTGGGACTTTTTGAACCACATTTTCTGACCCACTTGTTGATTCCTACAATAGATCCTTTAAGGAGTCAAAAAACATACATCCACAGCAGACAGGGTTTTACCTTCTTGCTCACACCTGGATAGTGTGTCTAACTTTAGGGCAAAGCAGAGAACTTCTGTCAAAGGAAACATTGACAAAAGAAGACATGAAGTGCTCCACAAAATCATACAGGTACATCCAGGCATGTCTCATAATGGAAATGTCTCAACCCACTGCCCTTGAGGTACCTTTAACTGTATGTGAAACGAGCCTCATGGACGAATTTGAAATAGATTGCAGGATAGCCAACTGTGAGGCAACAGAACTCTCTCCATCAGAAGTTATGGTCCCAGAGAGGGATTTGGAAAGTTGTTTAATCAAATCTCTCTGCAGTCTGGTGAGGTGTGCGAAATAATTCAGCCATCAGGTCATTGAATTATACACACGCTTCCCAAATCTGTCCAGTGCCCTAGACTTCATGTTAGGGGGAAGAACAGAGAGACATCTACTGGTACTCCTTTACTCCAAAATTCACTACTTTTGGGTAGTGCCATGATCCTGTTGGGTCTCTTGGGGATTGGCTCAACAGAGTCAGGGTCCTTTCATGTCTGCTGAGAGATCAAATTGATGAGGTCATCTGCAGATGGGCCAGATCCAAAGTCTTCCAGGAATACTGATTCCTCTTGGGAAGGGTTGCAGTAGACCAGCCACTCCTTTGCTTGAGGATCTGCAGGATGTTTCCAAAGGCAACCCCATCAGATGATGATCTTAAGGACCCTTCCTCCTCACCAAAATCAGTATATTCCATGACTGACTTTTGAGGAGAGTCTAAGTAACTCCTTTTGCACCTACTTTTCTGAGAAACTTCTTTGGTGGGATGTTCCAGTGATGTATCAGAAGATATGAGTAATCTCTGGTGGGTAGCCTGAAGACTTTGGACTGGGTGTCCCCATGGAATACAATGTTGAGTCAGACAACAAAAAGACAGATGGGTTTGGGAAGAAGGATCTGAAGGGGGAGGAAACATTCTTCCTCTTGGAGCAAAGAACACTCTCTCCACTAACTCAAAAGCAGAATACCCCTGGAGAGAAAGAGGTCAATGGTTCAGAGGAGACATGCTTCCAGGCCTTTGGCTCCTTCCAACCTGAAGGCAGACCACTCAAGGCAGGAGTCAGAGCGGAGCTGTTCAATGCCAAGGATCCAAGGGGCAAAGACGGCTCTGACAACTTCAGAGTAGACCCACTGAGAGTCATCTGGCTGCAACACACTAAGAACCAGTCCACTCAGAGATAGTACTGGATTGGAGTATATAACAATCTTCGGATCTGACATAGACAGCTGTAGGAGTCTAGGTTCCAATAGCTCTAAAACCAAAGGTTGGATCAGAGAAGGACCCAAAATAGGTGGAGTTGTACTGATGAAGGTCTACAGATGCGATGGAGTAGAAACCAGGAGAACTCCCATTTGAATATGAGTTGAAAGAAATTTCCTTATCATCCTATCCACATCTGCTTTGGTCAGACTTCTGGATGAATGAAAAGAGGATGCAACTGATGAGGTCTTGGAATGGTGGCGTCTCCTTAGGAAAGGAGATGGAAAGCGTGAGAGTACAGGATCCAGGGATGAAGCATATTAGGTCCAAGGAAGTTCTTCAGATCTGAATGTGTCAGCTCTGATGATGCAGACTTTGCATCAGAAGCTATCATATCCAATAGCCTAGTTAACTTAGATGGTTCTGCACTAGGAGCCAAACTCTGAGCCAAAGATCCAGAAGGTTCTAAAGAATGCTTCTTAGCCTCTTATTTCTTGGGAGGTTGTGTCCCAGATATTGAGGCAGAAAAGTGCTAGGAAGTAAGCCTTTTAAAATAAGCTTATTTTTGTGATCCACTAGAGTTAGAGTACTAAATGCCTTACATATTTCACAAACTGCATTCAAATGGGCTGGGCCTAGACAGTAAATGCACAACACATGTGTGTCTGATAAGAAATTTTGTGGCAACAGGCCTTACATTTCTTAAAACCTGATGGTTTCTCAGCCATTTCAGAAAAAAGAAAAGAAAAGAAGAAAGTTAAAATGAAAAATTATCAATGATGGTAACTGAAGGAGCTACCGCAAGGGTATAAGAAAGAAAGGAAAAATACCAACAATGGTAATCATAACTTACATTAAAAAGTGTAGAAAGTGTAATACAGGACTATTATGGAGTAGAAGAAAAAAGGCTAGATATATATATAAATAAAGACGTTATATACTTACCATAACATTACATCTGTGTTGTCCACTTTCATTCTTCCTCAACAGATGGGTTTAGATCAGATCTTCATATCCGACTCGGCTGTTACTAAAGCTCATGGTAACCAAAATTCTCAATCTTCTCCCTTACCCATAAGGCACCAACCCCAAGTCACCTCAGATCTTGTTTGCTGGCTTTAATCAGAAAGGAAATATTTAACATGCATAAATATAGTAGGTGTAAAATTGCACATGCTCAGAACAGAAGGAGACTATATCTGAAGCTCAGTATCAAGGACAATGATGTCCTTCAAACAGCTCATTCTTCCAAAAGTTTGCGAACAGAAAGGATGGGGGTTGGTAGGCAGGAATTTGAGGAAGAATGAAAATGGACAACACAAATGTAACGTTATGGTAAGCACATAACTTCTTTATCTGATGTTGTCCATTTTCATCCTATCCTCAATAGATGGGACACAGTCCCCAGCTACCTATAATCCCGGGTGGACTCTAAGTAAGGATATTCCTGAGCACAGTTGAACCAAATGATGCTCTACCCCTGGAGACCAGATCCAACATGATATGAGTAATAAAAGAATGGGGAGTAGCCCAAGTTGCTGCTGCACATATGATGTCTATGGACGTTCTGGAAAGAAAAACTGAAGAAGTTGCCATGGATCTTGAATGAGCTTGTACCGGTTGTGGTAAGGTAATGCCAATTTGCTACAGACAAATGAAATACAGTTAGCCATCTGGCCAAAGTTACCTTTGCCACTGGTTTGCCAAATTTCAATTTTGCAAAGGAAAGAAATAACTGATCTGTTTTTCTGATGTCTTTAATTCTGTGCAAATAAAAATGTAATTGTCTGTGAACATCTAATAAGCTGAACATCTTCTCACCCTTGTTTGCAAATTTAGGGAAGAATACTGGCAAATTAATGAATTGATTGATATTAGATTCTGACTCCATCCTGGGAAGGAAGGAGACATTAGTTCATAGTGTCACTCTATCCTTGTGAATGATCAAGTATGGAGGTTTAGAAGACAAGGCTTGAATTTCTGAAATTCATCTAGCAGAGGTAATGGCTACTAGAAAAACAGATTTCCAGGTGAGATACTTAAGATCATATTTAGTTGTTGGTTCAAAGGGGGAATGTATTAGAGCTTGCAGTACTAGATTGAGATCCCATGGGGGAATAGGGTCCTTAAACGGAAGTCTCACAAGTAGAGTGACTCACAGGAAAGCTCTGCACAATTTGTGCAAGGCCACTGAAGAACCTTCAAATCCAATGTGAAAATTTGATATTGGTGCTAACTGAATTTTAATGGTCGAGGAACTAGCCCCTTCTTTAAAAAGGCTAAAAACTTGAGTATGTTATCTATAGGAACTGAAAAAGGTTTAACATGATTTTGTTGTGCCCAGTAAACAATTTTTTTTCCATTTACTGGTATGAGGTTTTCTTGCTGAAGGTTTATGGAAAGATAAAAGAATATGTCAGACAGAGGAAGAGAGCATCGGTTGTCTGGCTATTAATGGAATTGGTGAAACAAGCTTGAGATGAGAGATGTCGGGATGTATCATGCCCATCGGTGAGACAGGAGGTCTAGAGTTGGATCCGGGATCTAAGGTTGATGAATTAAGTGAGGCCATATTAAAGGAAAACAAATTTGTCAATGCCAGTATGGTGCAATGAGGAGGACATTGCTCTTCAACCTAACAACGTTCTGTAGAAACCTTGGAATTAATGGGATCGGTGGGTAGGCATAAAGTAGAAGGGGAGCCAGTCATAAAGTAGAGCATCCCTTGGTGATTCCCCCTGTGGTGAGATAAGGGCAAAGTAACTGCTACATTTGTTGTTTAGGGGAGAAGCAAAAAGATCACAGCAAGGTTGGCACCATCAATGAAAAATTATTTTTGTCATGTTCCTGTTGAGAGACCTCTGTTGAGGTAGAACAATGCACTTGCTCAGTTTGTCTGCTATCACATTGGACTTCCCTAGAAAGTGCATTGTTCTGAGAAAGCAGTTGGATGAGATCACCCACTGCCACACTGAGTGCTTCTCACCACAAGGGGTATGATCTGGTCCCTCCTTGTTCGTTGATGAACCAAACTACTGACATATCATCTGTTTAAATTGCAATCATTCGCAAACAGAGAGCATCTTGGAAGGTCTGCAATGCTAAAAGCACTGCTCCCATCTCTAGGACATTGATATGCAAGTTGGCCTCTTTGGTAGGCCAACTGCCTTGGACTGTTTTCCCCAGGAAAATGCACCCCAACCCCAACTGGGAAGCGTCTGTTGTCACTATGGCCTTGGGTTGAAGGGGGAACGAATAGACAGCCTTGTAGAAAGTACAGTTTTGTACCTACCATAAATGTAGATGTTCGAGGAACCCATTGCTGCAGTCCTTACTATTGGGTATAGTCCGCATCCAGTCGGCCCGAATACCAGAGTATAAGGCTGACGTCGGTCAGGGCGCATTAGACTGACGTCAGTACGTCAGGGTACTAATGCGCATGACCGACGTCATATCCTCAGTCTTTTCTTGCCCCAGATGTCAGAAGACCCTAAAAAGACAAGGCCCAAAATACCTGCACCAAAAATATGTACAATATATACAAGAATATAAACAAAAAATATAAGCATGAAACCTCACCTACACAACCACCCCTAAACACAGAGGGGAAGGAGGGAGGGTAAATTGGACTGCAGCAATGGGTTCCTCGAACATCTACATTTATGGTAGGTACAAAACTGTACTATGTTCTTCGTTCCCCATTGCTGCAGTCCTTACTATTGGGTAGAATCCCAAAGCAGAGGTAAGGGAGGCTGGCAAATCATAAAGAAGCAGGAGCTGACAACATGCCTTGCAAAACAGCTGTGGCAAAACCAGCCCTAGACTTAGAGTAGATAGGAAGGTGATAATGCTTAGAGAAAGTATGCACTGAACTCCAAGTAGCTGCTTCCAAAATATCCTTAGTTGCCACCCCCCTTAGAAATGCCGTTGTAGTGGCAGCAGCCCTAGTGGAATGAGGCCTAATCCCAGCTGGAATCTCCTTGCCATGATGGGAATAACAAAATGCAATGCAAAAGCCAATCCACCTAGAAATAGTTTGTTTTGACACAGGCTTGCCCTGAACTCAAAGCAAAAGAAACAAACAACTGCTGAGACTGCCTAAAATCCTTAGTCCTGCTTAAATAATAACGCAATTGCCTGTGTACATCTAAAGTGTGCAAAATCTTTTCCCCTTTATCTTGGGGGTCTGCATAAAAAGTAGGCAAATGAATAGTCTGGTTTAAAGCCACACTAGAAACCACCTTAGGCATAAAGGAAGGATTAGTACGTAATGATACCCTATCCTTATGGAAAATCAAAAATGGCTCTACTGCCATAAGGGCCTGCAACTCAGACACCCTTCTTGCAGAAGTAATAGCCAACAGAAAAGCAGTCTTCCATGACAAGTATTTCAATTCATCAGTAGCCGCAGGCTCAAAAGGTTGTAGAGTAAGTTTTTCCAACACAAAATTGAGATCCCAAGCAGGAGTAGGAGCTCTACGTGGGGGTCTTATATTCTTTGCCCCTCTAAGAAACTGCTTGAATAAAGGATGCGAAAACAATGGTGGGTCACAATCATAGTGAGCTGAAATTGCTGCAGCATGAATCTTAATAGAAGAGAAGGACAAACCTTTGTCCAATAACTCAGTAAGGTATTGAAGAGCCGCACTCAAATTAGGCTCAGAAACCTGCAAATTCTTTGCTGTACTCCAAAATAAAAATCTCTTCCATTTTTCTGCGTACACTTTCCTTGTACTAGGTCTTCTAGCTTCCCTAATCACATTTAAAACTTGTTGAGGAAGTTGAGACCTGCTGTGTTTCAACACAGAATATGCCAGGCTGTCAGATGAAGAGAGTGAAGCTTGACATTGAGCAGATGACCATCCTGCTGAGATAACAGATGAGGAATCAGAGGCAAAGGCCATGGAGGCTTCCTTACCAGACTCCGTAGTAGTGGGTACCAGTGTTGCCGAGGCCAATCTGGAGCTATCAAAATCATCCTTGGCCTGTCTTGTCTGACCTTTAATAGTACCTTTGGAAGAAGAGGTAGAGGAGGAAAGGCATACACATGAAGGTTTTTCCAACTGAAAGACAGAGCATCCACTTTCCAAGCTGTGTGATGAAACCCCTTTGTGCAATACTGTGGCAGCTGGTGGTTTAGTGGAGAAGCGAACAGATCTATGTCTGGAGTTCCCCATGACACTGTCAATTTTTGAAATACATGAAGATCCAGTTTCCACTCGTGGGGATCCATGATTTGTCTGCTTAACACATCTGCTAAGGAGTTCTGTGCTCCTGGCAGAAACCTTGCCTGAAGAGTTAGTTGCAAGCTTAGCAGTCTCCCATAAAATCATTGCTTGCCTGCATAGAGGATAAGAATGTGTTCCCCTTGCTTGTTGATGTACCACATGACAGTTGTGTTGTCTGTTAGAATCAACACCTGCCCTGGAAGAAGTAACTCCTTGAAAGCCATCAATGCAAACTGGACTGCTAACATCTCCTTCATGTTGATATGTAGATGCAGTAGTCTGGCAGGCCACTTGTCTTGTATCCACTTTCCATTTAGATGAGCTCCCCAAGCAATGTCCGAGGCATCTGTCGTTAAAATCTGACTCGCCTCTGGCCGGGTCACAGAGAGTCCCTTGTTTAGGTGACATTCCTGAGCCCACCACAAAAATTCTTTTTGAAGGCAAGGTATTATTTGAATGACAGTGTCCAAATCCTGGCAGTGCTGTGTCCATACATTTTGAGATACCATTGTAGCTTCCTCATATGCAGTTTGGCATTGGGAAGTACCAGAATACAAGATGCCATGAACCCTAATGCTTGAAGGACTGTCCTTGCAGTCAGCACGGACTGATGAGATAGTTGATGGAAGTAAAGTGATAGACTCTGTCGTTTGTCCGGGGTTAAAAAGGCCATCTGGGCTGCTGTATTCAGTCTCACACCCAGAAAGCACATGTCTTGAGAGGGTACTAGACTGGACTTTATTTCGTTCACAGAATACCCTAGGCATCTTAGCACTGCTATAACATGTTCCAGATGCTGTACAAGGTCTTCCTTTTCTTGAGCCAGAATCAGGCAGTCGTCCAAGTAAGGATAGATTTGAATTCCTTGAAGCCTGAAGTAAGCTATCACTGGAGCCAGAACCTTTGTGAATACTCTGGGCGCAGTAGATAAGCCAAAGGGCAATGCAGAGAACTGATAATGAGAATTTCCAGCTCGAAACCGCAGATACTTCCTGCAACTTAGCCTTATAGGCACATGAAGGTAAGCTTCCTTGAGATCTAGAGTTACCATCCAGTGATCTTTGCCCAGCAGAGGTAAAAGCTGTTGTAACGTCAACATCTTGAACTTGGGAATGTCCAGAAAAGTGTTGAGGAGAGATAAATCCAAAATTGGTCTCCACGTGTTCCCTTTCTTTGGTACTAGGAACAGGCGAGAATAAAATCCTAGGCCCCTTCCTGATACAGGGACTGGCTGAATGGCCCCCATCTGGAGTAATTGAGAAACTTGCTTGTGAGCCTCTTTTCTTTGTGGAGGAGGAACGTCTGGCATGCCTTTGAAAGGGGGCATTGTATGGAAATAAAATCTGTAACCATGGTGAATGATATCCAACACCCATTTGTCTTGAGTAATTAAATCCCAATTTTCTTTGAAAAGAGACAGTCTTCCTCCCAAAGGAGCTGCCAGACGGGAATCTACTGGCAGCTGAAAAGACAGGTCATTGGGTCTGTTTACGAAAGGACTGACCCCTGCCCTCACCAGAAGTCTGAGCAGGTGAACTCCCTGTTCTAGGCCTAAAAGAACCTTGAGCCCTGCCCTTACCACGTCTAGACCTACCCCTAGACTGGGAATCATAAGCAGGATATGTCCACCCCTTAGCCGGCCAATTTCTACTAAATTTCGGTGGCTGCACCTGCAAAAAATCTTTAACAGTTTGCATAGACTTAGCTTTGTCCTCCATTTTCTTTAAAACTGCTTCCACAGGTGATCCAAACAACACATCAGACTGTAAAGGAGCATCCAAAATCCTTGTCTTAACATGCTCAGCTAAATTCTGATCCTTCAACCAGGCATGCCTGCGAAGAACAGAACTAGTAGCGGCCACCCTCGAGGAGGCCTGTACAGCATCAAAACCACATTGCAAAGAATGCTTACCCACTTGTTCAGACACATGAACCAAATCCAGCAACTCTTTACAGTCAATACCTCCCGCCAAAGCATCCACCTTAGATTTCAATTGTGAAAGGAGGTAATTCTGATATTTTAGTATGTGAAACTGACAATTCAAAGCTCTCATGGCTAGAGTGGAAGAAGTATACACTTTCTTTCCCCACCTATCCAAAGCCCTTGCCTCTTTATCAGTGGGAACAGGATTTTTAACCACAGAAGCTTTAACACCTTTAGGCCCTTGAGAAATAGTTTCTGGGTCCGCCCTAGGACTCTTAAACAAATACTTATGAGCTTCGGGCACCCTATAATACCTATCAGGCTTAACAGGAGCAGGAGGCAGAGAGTCAGGGTTCAGGGAAGCCTCTGCAAAAACATCTTCCACCACATTCAACACAGGAGGAATAGCTAAGGGCCTATGCTGGGGTAAAAACAAGAATTCCCTAAGCCTTTTCCTGGAATCAGAGTAATCCTGGCCTTCCCATTTAAAGTGCTCCCTCATGGAATGCAGAGTCTCTGAAAATGAGAAATCCTCAGGAGGAGTAGCTGTAGGAGTGGAATCATCCACATCAGAATCAGAATAAGTAGGATACTCCTGCAAGTCTTCCGCAGAAGACCCTGAAGCCTCTGAACACTGTTCAAAACTATCAAGCTCTGGTTCCACCCTAGGCCTCTTATCAGGCGGGGGCATAGAACCTCTAATCATAGTAATCAAATCTTCTGCCATTTTAAGCATATGTTTCTTAGGTACAGAACCCGAAATGCTAGGAGAAGCCCCCACTGAAGCTAAACTAGGCCTACCTCTCAAAGAAGTTTTGGCAACAGAAGGAGAGGCTCTAACTACCTTGGGAAGAGAGGGAAGAACAGTCACCTGAGAAGCCCCCTCAGCCTGGCCTACCTCCTGAGAAGGCACATCCTGTAACAGTAAAGTGTCTGCCTGGGACTCCATGGAAACTCCTGGCAAAACCTCTGGCTCCACTGAGCCTTCTAAAGAACCGACGTCCGGGACTGCCGGTTCATCAACCCTAGGCTTCGGTGTTTTGTCCTTGCGCTTCTTGGACGAAGCGGGCGTCGGAGCATCCGACGGCATTTTATAATTGCAACGCTTCCCAAACACCAACCTGGCACAGTCTAACCTCCTCTTAATAGTGCGTTTGTTAAACCTAGCACAAGAGCGGCAACCAACAACGTCGTGCTCAGGCCCTAAACAAGGTATACACAAGGTATGGTAATCCCTATGAGGTATCTGTTTCCCACAAGAAATACAGTTATTCACTTTTTCTGACATCCGGTAAAATACTGAGGCAAGAAAAAACCAAAATGTTCCCCAACGGGGTACTTAGCCAACTCTGTTTCGGTCTGAAACTCCGGTTTCGGAAAGATTTCAGAACGCCAACCTGCACTCGCAAAACTGCTTCTGCATCGGACCACGCGGCAAAAAAGACTGAGGATATGACGTCGGTCATGCGCATTAGTACCCTGACGTACTGACGTCAGTCTAATGCGCCCTGACCGACGTCAGCCTTATACTCTGGTATTCGGGCCGACTGGATGCGGACTATACCCAATAGTAAGGACTGCAGCAATGGGGAACGAAGAACATCCTGATCTGATTGAATCCACCACCTGAGATCTCTCTTGTATAGCTGGGTGATCTGCATCAGATTTGACATGGATTGATAAAACATCGACCATTGTGTTGGGTTGCTAACATCCATTGGAGAGTCCTCATGTAAAATCTGGCTAAGGGTACTAGTTTTATCACCGATGACATTGACTCTAGAGCTTGAAAGACCAAGCGGGCTGAAATCTTGATACTGCAGATTATTTTTCTGACCTGTGATCTAGTAGTCTGAACACTTGAAGGAGGTAGTGAAACTACCATTGACGTTATGTTGAAAATTGCTCCTATGAATTCCAAATGTTGGGTTGGTTCAAGTTGAGACTTGTAGTTTATGTTTATTACCAGATAAGAACATTCTGAAGAACCTGATCTCTTGCTCATGTGAAGTGATGCCTGGTCGAGGCAGTAATGAGCCAGTTGTCTAGGTACAGAAACACCTGGTATCCCTGCAGTCTCAATTGAGCTGTTACTACTGTCAACATTTGGTGAACATTATGTAGGCTGTAGAGAGAACAAAAGGCAGAACTCTGAACTAGTAATGCCTGGCTCCCAGCTGGAAGCCTAAGTACCTTCTGGATCATCTGGTCATCTTTATGCAATAGTACATATCCTGAAGGTCTATCGAACACATCCAGTACTCCTTGCCCAGAAAAGGGAGAATGGACTGAACCGTGACCATCCAAAACTTGGTGTATCAAACTGACTTGATCAAATTGCTGAGATCCAAAACTGGTCTCCAGTCCTCTGTTTTCTTTGGCACTAAAAAGAACCTTGAGTAAGTTTTGGATTCTATCTGGTCTAATGAGACCTCTTGGATGACTCTTTTCTAGCAGCTTTTGTATTAGAATTGCTGCTTCTTCCCTCTGATTGGGTGGAATATTGGGGATTTTCCTTGAGCTTGGGAGTGGAAGGGAAAAGGGTATTATATAGCCTCTGGAAATAATCCTCTGCACCCAAGTATCTTTTGTTATGTCTAGCCAGGTTCTCTAGTGCAGGGATAATCAACCCCAACTGCCTCCAGAGATAGACAATCTGGCCTCCTCTCAGTAGCAGTCGTAGGGTCTAACCAAGAAAGAATCTCTGGACCCCTGGTTTAGCAGGCCTCCTCTGCTGCAAAAGCAGCATCGACCACTGCAGTTCCCCCCTCTGCCCCTGGGGGAACTTTCTCCATGTGTGTCCTGGAAAAGACCCTGGGATTTCCTAAACCACATCTTTCGACCACCTCATTGATTCCTTGAAAACAGTCTCTGATGGGTCAAAAAACATATGCCCACTGCAGACAAGGTCTTTCCATCTTTCTCACACCTGGATAAGGTGTCCCTCATTTTGGGGCCAAGCAAAGACATGCCATCAAAGGGAGCATTGATGAACAAAAACTTGAAGGGCTGCACAAAATCACATAAGTGCATCCAGGCATATCTCCTGATGTAAATGCCTGAACCCACTTCCCTTAAGGTTCCTTCGGCGACATGCAAAATGAGCCTCATGGATGAAATCGAAATAGATTGCAGGCTAGCCAGTTGATCACAGATGATTGGACCTCTTCAGAAGCGAATCCTGAGAAAGTGTCTGACCGTTCCTTAATCAAATCTCTCTGCACTTTATAAAATGTGCCAAATAATTCAGTGACTTTAAGGCGAAGGTCACTGAAGCATAGACACACTTTCCAAACCTCTCTATTGCCCTAGACTCCGTGTCAAGGGGATAAACAGTGGAACTCTCTTCAGCAGGTTCTGATTTGGTGGCCACCACCATGACCATGGCATCAACAGGCACCCCTATACCTCAAAACTGCTTATTTGAAGGTGGTGCCATAATCTTGTCTGATCCCCAGGGTATGGGTTCAACTGTGTCAGGTTCCTTCCACCCCCTCCAAGAGACCAATTCTATAAGCTAGTTGGCAGGTGGAGTAACCCAGGATTTAGACAAGCCAGCACCAAAAGCCTCCAGGAATAACAAATCCTCAAATGAAGGGTTGCTGGATATCGAACCACCTCTCTGTTTTAAGACCTCAAGGATGTCTCCAAATGAGACATCTTCTGGAGGGAATCATGGGGACCCTTCACCTTTAAAATCCGTATCCTCTGTGACTGATTCTTGAGAAGGGTCAAAATGCTTCTTCTTGCACTTCTTCCTAGGGACCTCTTCAGTGGGATATTCTGAGGAGGTATCAGAAAAAAAAGTGATACCCTGCTGAGAACCTTTGGGGTCTTGGACTGGCTCTCCCTGTGGTAAAGAATGACGAGGCTCCAAGCACAGAGGCATCAAGGTAGAAGGTGGATGATCTGAGGGGGTTGGATCCATCCACTTTGTCATGGCAGAAAGAACCCTCTTCACAACCTTGAAGGTTGATCGCTCTGGAGAAAAAGAAGACATTAACTCTGAAAATACAAGCTTCTGGGCCACTGTCTTGCCCCACTGTAAAAGCAATCTCCCTGAAGTGGAAGCCAGAGCTAAGCTATCCAGTGCCAAGGCTCCAAAAACTTCAGTTGACTCAAACACCTCAGATCCGACAGGGAGACAGGGAAACTATGGCTCTGAGAGCCAGAGCACTCAAAGTAAACTTTGGATTCAAAGATATTGTTTTCTTTGGATCAGAGCCAGAAGACTCAGATCCAGGGACTCAAACAGCTGAAGGAATCAGAAGAAGAACTTGAAGTGGGGGTGTGGTTGAAGGATGGACCTACTGACCCGAAGGGGTTGGAGCTGGTAAAACACCCATCTGACTGTGCTCCAACAGGATCTTCTGCACCACTCTTTCCACATCTTCCTCCATCAAATTTCTGGAAGAATGAGTGGAAATGATAGGAGACTTGGGTCGTGATGCTCTAAAAAGGTTGAGGGCACCCTTGAAGGTACTGGGTCCAAGGACAGGGAATATCTTGCCCTAGAAAAAGCTATGGGGCTTGAGGCAAGCAGAGCCAATAGCTTTTTTGTTGCATCTGAGGTAGTCAGGTCCATCATTTTCTTCTTCTTCTTCTTTGGATCCAAGGGTGAGGAACTTTTGGATCTTACCAGATCCATCTTATGCCTTTTCCTAGTTGGCTCCGAAACTGGGGGTGGATGAAGTGGATGGTTTTGGAGACAAGGGCTTCAAGTCCTTACTTTTACTTTTGGAAGACTGAGCCCCAAATAAAGCCTCTCTAAAAGCAGATGGTAGTACTTTTTTTAAATAAGCTTATTCTTTCTACCAATGCTCTAGGATTAAACCTGGGGCAGACTGAACAGTCGTCTTGTAAGTGTAAGGGACCAAGGCAGCACACGCACATAGTGTGTGTGCATCTGACATAGGTAGTTTGTGCCTGCACTTGACACACTTTTTATACCCAGTGGGGCCTTTATCCAACATTATACTGCTACTATTAGAAAAAAAAAATTAAATAAAAACAGTTTTTTTTTTTTTTTAAGAATAGGCAAGAAGAAAATATTACCAATTATGGTAATAAGAGACTACACTAAGTGTAGAAAAGAAAGGAAATTACTAGCAAATTCAATCCAATGTATGAAACATATACTGTAATGATTTATTGAAGTAAAATTACCAACTATGGTAACAGAGATACAAAGTCGTAAAGGGTAAGGGGCAAGAAAAAATATGAAATATTAGAAGACATAGGAGTTAAAAAAAATAATTTTACTTATCTGAGAAAGCTCAAGAGATAGGTCAACCACATCTTTTGTAGAAAGTGGCAAACAAGATCTGAGGTAACTTGAGTTTGGTGCATTTGGAGTAAGGGAGAAGCTCTAGAATTTTTGATTACCACGAGTTTTAGCAACAGCCAAGTCAGATCCAAGGATTGGATCCAAACCCATCTGTTGAGGATAGAATGAAAATGGAGATCATATCTACTTTACTCACAAACTAACACCAAAGACCGAGAGCTAACAGTGACCACGCCCATATGCAAATTCAGCAAACGAGATCTGAGGTATGGTGGAGGACTAGGGTATTATGGGTAACAGAGGAGCTTGAGAGTTTTGAGTATCCATGAGATGTAAAAAGCATCCGAGTCAAATCCGAAGATTGGATCCAAACACATTTGTTGACGCACAAATGAAAATTGGCAATATTAGATTATGGGTTTAGAAAGTAGGCCTGGGAAGGCATTATATATAGGTACTGAACTGGAAACCAGATGGACTGAGCTTGCAAGGAACACATATGCAATATATATAAATGTAAAAGCACAATACCTAAAATATGCAAGAAGCTGCTTCTGTGATGCCTGTACCTAAGACTACTAAACAATCCTCAGTTCAGGACTTCAAACTAATTTCTGTACTCCCAGTCCTGAGTAAAATATTTGATAAACTAGTTGTTCACTGGACTATCTTACTTAAAATCCTACATCTTCATATGCAGCAACCAGCGTGACTTTTGGTCTGGCCATTATCAAAATGACAGCTGTATACACACTTACAGATGAGTGACTTACTAATATGCTCAAACGTAACCTAAGAAAAAAGTACTGTCATTGATCTGACTAAAGCCTTCATATTTGTAGATCATACTCTACCCTAGGCTCCATAACTGCAACTGAAATAAGCTCCAAAGCTCTTGGCTGCTTTCAAGACTTCCTATCTCACAGAACCTTTAAGATCACAATAAATACAGTGTTAACTGACAACACTACCTCACGTTCTGCAGGGGTCAGCCATATCTCTTCCTACTCTTTAACAACAAACTACTCTCTCTCATCCCACACTTTTTCACAGATGACCTAGTAATCCACATATCTATCCCATCCTTCTCTGTCAGAACAGTACTACAGAATGATCTAACTGGCTACAAAACATGATTTGCCTGCTCAAGCTCAAAAAAAGACAAAGCTATAATATTCAGTACCAAGAGGAACTAAGTTTATCTGAGAACATTGACAGCTTTTCTATAATACTATTACCCCCCAAAACTGACTAATGGCTTCAAATGCCTTAGAATCTGTCATGATAGACAACTACAATTGCAGCAAGCACCACGTAACAATGACAAAAAAAAATCCCCAAAATCTACTTCTGGGACAAAAAAAAATCCCACTTACTCTCTACACTCTGTTATAGGAAAAAATATTTTAAAAGCATGGATCCAGTAACTTCAGGTGCCACAAAGACAACTTGACCTTTTAAACTCTATTCAAGCCAAGTTTACAGATCTATAACCATTTCTCCTATATAGGAACACCACTGCCAAACTGTATCAAAAGATAAATAGCCCCCTAACAAAATTTATTAATCGTCACATCTATTTTCCAACTAATTAACCTATACTTCTTTCCCCGTCTCATCAGGAAGACTAAACACCCACTACAATCTCCATTCACTCCCCAGCTCAAGTACCAAACTTCTTTAACCTTGTAATAAGCTACACTATTGCCAATGCCAAAACATTGGGAAGCTTTAACCTTCAAGTTAAAAGACAAACAATTGCTTAATAACAGTGCTCTACCCTGGTTAACAATTTAAAATGAATGAATGAATGAATATATAAAAGCGGATCTTCAGTGACAGCAAAGTAATATACAATTGTTTACTAATGCATTTTGTATACTTTTTTCTTGTAATCATAAATACAGTGGTACAAAAAACAAATGTAGGTTGGCCACTGAATACACTATCATTATAAATGACTAAATACAACAAAAAAAGTGAAATGTTGGTTTAAAATGACTACGAGCTGTCTAGGCCAAATAGGCAAAAATTGTATTCTGCTTTAATGTTAAGAACAGGAAATCCTGATAAATTTATAGTGCAATGTCAAACAGACCAGTGTTTTAATTACTCATTTACACATATTCAGTTATTTTCCACATAGATATGGTATAATTGTAGCAGGGCTTTACGCTGTAGCTGTCATTTTACACGGTTCAGACCTTTTTAAAGCATATGTTGCATAAAGATATTACTTGGCTTCCTTTTTGAAACACACTTTTAGGTTCACTGTCATTATAGTTATATACAAAAGCCGAAATAGGTATGATACATGACTCAGTGTGTAAATAAATGGGTTCACTACGAAAGGCCGAAAACCCTCAAGACCGACGCTCGTAATCCCGAGACGAAATACCCGAAAGATGAGAAGACCAATGGACCACAAGCACGAAATTCTAAATCGCGAACGATCAACACACATACAGTACACACATACACATACACACAGTGTCCCCCCAAACCCAAACAAATAATCCTACACTATTAAGTAGGGGGCAAGCCCCCCTGCACCCCCCACACCCCCCTACTTTAATATTCTAACTCCGAGATCGCACAAACACACACACAAGGCAAACTCACACGCACACATTACAGTCACACATATACATACACACACACACACACAAACACACACACAAACACACACACACACACACACACACACACACACACACACACACACACACACACACACACCACAGTCACAACACACATTAACACACACTAAAGCCCCTCACAAACATACTTTCACACAGATACTTGCCTGAACCGCAACACCAGAAGCGCTAACTCAATATCCCTTAACATCGGGATTTTGAATTTCGCACTTCTGGTCTTTCAGTAATGTGGGGTATCGGGCTTCAGGTCTCGGTAATGTGGGCGTCGGGATTTTGAGTGTTCGGTATTTCATAGGGGACCCAAATAAATCTGTAATACTTTCAACTTGCACAGCTAACTGTACCTGTCCTACCAGGCTTTGCTGGTTTCAGGACTTTATTTTCTGTGTTCAGAGTTATACAGACCTTGCTGTAGTAGAGGGAAGTCCTACTACTTACCAGTGGGAGTGGTAAGCTTTGTACTGCCTAACACTAGAGGAGTGGTTTCCAGCTCTGAAATTGTAACTTTATTAGCCATTTTGGCCTGATTTCTATCCCTTTCAACTTTCTGGCTTAAAAACACGTGTGTTTGCATATTTTTCACATCTTGCAGCACTACAGGACTACGGTTAAACTATTCCAGGTGCCAGAAAGTCTGGTCTTCAAATTTTCCCTTAGAACTAGCTGGTTTCTCAGTAGTAGCATCAAAATATGAACCCCTATGACTAGCACTTGCTCTAGAACCTGCTGGAAAGCACTAGGAAGCCTTAAACTGATACAAGCACTCAACTCTCCTTGTTAATATGGTGAAATTAATCGTAGGCACTAAAACAGCCCATAATTGCAAAGTACCTTGCAAAGGTAAGGGAAAACAGCTCTTGTACTTTACAAAAAAAGTACCTAAACAGGCATGTCCAAGGGTCAGCTTCCGGTAATTTGTCCTGTCCACCTGGTGAATCTGGGCATACTGGGGCAATGCAGCAACTGCCTCATGTACACAGATAACCCTCTCCTCCTACCACCCAACACTACAACCTGCGAGAGATGCACTAACATAGCCAAACTGGAAGCAAAGCTCTCTCCAGCCAAGATTGGACTAGGCAGTCAAGAGGAGAAGGTTAACACCTGCACTACACCTCAAGCAAGACATAGCCCTTCAAAACCCATACCATCAACACTCACACATAGCAACACTAAACCCACATATGTGGAGGCCCTTTTACATTAACCTGCCCAAGCAACAAGGACCTCCAAAGCTGAAACGCAAACAAACACCAGTCAAAACCAAAGTGACACATAACTCACAACACCAGTGTGCCAACCAACAACAGCCCCTAAGGCAAGAAAATGTACCCAACACTTTAGTCATAGGCAACTCTATAGTCAGGCACACTGATGTCTCACTCACCAGGCTGAACAAGGAGAAAATTACAGTCAGCTGCCTGTCAGGTGACAGGATCCGCCACATAATGCATGCACTCAGGTCACTTCACAACAAGTACAAATATGACTTTGTCATTGTCCATGTTGGAGTGAATGACTTGAGACGTACCTCCCAGGACTACATGAAAAGAGACATGGAAGAACTCTCAGATCATGTGGCGCAGGCAAGTATGACCCTAGCCCTGAGTAGCATCCTGCCTTTGCCCAGAATGATACCACAGTATAAGGACAAAATGATTGACTTCAACAACTGGCTAAGCTTCTGGTGTCATTCAAAGGGGATTCAGTATCTGTCTGCCTGGGACGACATGATCGACAAACCACAATGCTTTGCCAGAAATGGTCTGCACCTGTTAACACTGGGATTTAGGTTACTGGCTAAAGCTCTTGTCACTCCTATAGTGCCTTTTTTAGGCAAGGTTCAAAAGACAAAACCACCGCCGCAACAGACACATGCATGCAAAATCTGAAAGTAATACTACTTAATGCTAGAAGTCTAAACCTCAAAATGCACTCTCTCGAGGCACTCCTAAAATGGAGAACATCTATATCTGTGCAGTAACTGAGACCTGGTTTAAGGTTCCAGAGAGCACCCCTGCAATACCAGGCTACAACTCTTACCACACTTTTTGGCCACCAAACCAAGACCGAAACACTAACGGTGGAGGAGTGTCCATATTCACCAAGAATATTCACACCTCCAGGCTAGTTGCCCAACACAATGCATCTGAAATTCTCCGGGTGCAACTACCACTAGGTAAGACTACAATCCAAATTGTAGCTTGCTACAGATCCCCCACCATGCCCCAAAATTCTCACTACACCTTTCTAAACATACTGGAAAATATTAAGATACAACCAAACACCCTAATACTGGGTGATTTCAACCATCCTGCCATTAACTGAGAAAACTACTCGGGTACCAACACCTTTTTGCAACGGTTCTTGGAATTCATAAACTCCAATGCCCTGGACCAACTAATCCATTGTCCCACTAGGGGCTCCAATATCCTAGACCTGGTCATTACCAACATGGGAGATAGATGCTCCACACCAGTGGTCACCCCCTCATTGGTCAGGTCTGACCATAAGCTAATCACCCTTGACATCCACATCCCACCCTCCAGTAAGGAAACCTCTGTAAAAAAACTTCTCCAAAGCCATCTTCATGCTACTGAAGTCAGAAGTGACAAATTTCATGACACCCATGCAGATGGGAGATGAAAGTTCGACTGCTGAATCCTACACTAAGGCACTGTATGAGTACATTCACTCGTGCATGAATTGTGCCATCCCAAATAGAACCAAGACGCTCTCCTCTAAAAAAAGGAAGCCAATCTGGTGGTCCCCTGCCATAAGCAAACTATGCAACAGAAGGAAGAAACTGTTGCAGAAAAGAGGAAAATCCCAGGATGCAAAAAACTCCCTTACCAGCCTCAGTAAGAAGCTGAGATCCCTCATAAAATCCTCCAAAGCACGTTACAAAAATAAAATTGCTAAAGATTCCAAAGACAACCACAAGGAATTCTATAGTTATGTCAAGAAACTAAATGGCAATGCTCAGATCTGCTCTGAGCTACAACAGAATAGCATTAAATGGGTTCATGTCATTCCATCGAGAAGCGGAAGATCGACAGTCACTCCACCGACACATGAAATAATTGAAACCGCAAACACGGACATTTAACAGGTAAGAGTTTTAATTTCGCTAATCATGCCTACCATGTTTTAGTAAGTGTAGCAGTGTTATGCGTGTGGTAGGCATGATTAGCAAAATGTAAACCTCTTACCTGTTAAAGGTCCGTGTTTGCGGTTTCGATTATTTCATGTGTTGGTGGAGTGACTGTCGATCTTCCGCTTGTTGATGGAATGACATGAACCCCATTAAATATACTGATCCTGAGGATATTGCCAATATCATGGCAGATCAATTCAGTGCCAACTTCACCCCCCTCTCACCCCCTAAAGGGCCCATCTCAATACCAAAAGATTGCCAAATTCTGGTAATCACAGCCACACAGGTAGAAACTGCACTCTCCAAAGCTAAGAATATAGCATTCATGGGACCAGATGACATCCCGGGCTATGTACTACATGAACTACAAAATGAACTAGAACCTCACCTAAGTGTCATGTTTAATCATAGCCTCACCTCAGGCTTCATGCCCACTGAGTGGTGCACAGCTACAGTCATCCCACTCCACAAAGGGGGATCCACCTTGGATCCTGGGAACTACCATCTCATCGGTTTGACAAGCCTGATCTGTAAGGACATGGACCTTATAAACAAAGACATTGGCAACCTTCAAACACTGGACTCCACGCAGTTTGGGTTCGTGAAGGACCAATCTTGTCTCCTGAACTTGACTGATTTCTTTGAATCAGTCTTCAGAGCTGTGGACGAGGGTAAGGTGGTCCACACAGCCTATATGGACCTCGCCAAGGCCTTTGACACCACTCCCCCACTCCGGAATCATAGATAAACTTATTAAGGTGGGCATAAATCCCCTATGTCTCTCGATGGGTTGCCAACTGACTTAGTGACAGAGCTCAAACTGTAAAAGTTTCCGACTCCAAATCCATCACCAGACAGGAGACAAGTGGAGTACCTCAAGGTTAAGTCCTGGGACCACTCTTGTTTAGCATCTACTTCTTTGAAGTACAGGCCAACACTAAGGGACTCTGGCTAACAAATTTCTCAGATGACTGCAAACTGGGAGCCATTATTGAATCCCCAAATGATGTGGATATTCTACAAAAGGGCCTTACAGAAACAGATGCTTGGTGCCAGAGCCATGGGCTCAAGCTTAATGCCAAGAAATGTATAGTTATCCCCTTTGGGAAAAACCATGTACCCATGAATTACCACATAGGTGGCAGTACACTAAACACCAAAAGTGTGATGAGATACTTAGGGACACAGGTGGACAGTGGTCTCACCTTTGATAACCACATCGCCACAAAAGTCAGGAAATCCTTCTATGTGGCACACCTCATCACTAAGGGCTTTTCATCCAGAAAAAAGGAGGTCATTGTCCCACTGTACTCATCCCTCATTAGACCCATTATAGAGTACAATGCCCTGCTTGTTATGTACCTCACCAGATATCTGCAACAGCTGAAAAGGCCACAAAAATACATCACTAAAAGAATCACAGGCCTAAAGCAGATGCCCTATGCTGACCGTATAAAAAAACTCCAGCTATACTCTGTGGCATATAGTCTACTCAGAGGTGATCTCTGCTTAACATACAAGGCCATGTCAAACCCTGAGCTGTTGGACATGCTCCACTTAAAGAAATCCCAATCCCTCAGAGCCATATGTTCCAGGGATATAAACCTTGTCATCACAATGAACAAAACATGCTGGAGGGATAGGTTCCTGACCCAGCGACTCCCCATATTCTGAAATAGACTGCCCATACATATCAAGCAGAGCACCTCCTTGGCCCTCTTCAAAAGGAACCTTGACAATTGAATGGGAGATAGGAAATTCACCTCGGGGATCAAGTAAGTCGCCTTGCTAGACAGGGGTCCAGGAAAGTAAATATTGTGGGAAGAAATATCCAGGGAATTGTTATGGCTAGGCTTGTATGGGCCCTAGGGCTGATATCCCAGCACCAACCAATAAATAGCATTCAGAAGCCCATTCTCAGTATATTTTAAGTTTACTGCAGCTTTGTCTGAAACTGGGATGCATTATACATAGTTGGCTTACTAGTACAGCTGCCTAGTTAGTCAACTAATACCTTCTATTTGCAATGGTGTGTGTGTCCTACTCCAAATGGATAAAAAAGGTTCACAAGACATAATCATTATTTAAAATATAAGAATGAATAGTTGATGTCTGTTGTATGGGGAAAATTATTAATCTCAGTTCAATTATCAAAACACAGCCTGGTTTTATTATGCTTTTCAACTTAATGTGTTAGCTTTTAGTTTGGATTATGTTGGCAGTGTACCTGGCTGGCACTGCTCTGAGCTGCTAGTTGTGTGTGATCAAAGTGCATATTTCCTATGTTCATCTTAGTAAAATTAAAGCTATAAGTGAGGTATAATAAACAGCATTAACAGTGCAGCATGCTTAGCAGGCAGAGTCTGGCTTTCTCATACTTATTTTTATTTTCACCTGTAAGCAGCTGGGGAACTCCGTTATCTATGTGATGCTAGCTGGTTCCTTGGTATTCACAGGACTATCATTTGTTTTAAATTAAGAGCAATCAGCAAAGCAATTGTCATATTTTGTCCAAACTGTCATCTGAAACAGGACCTCTCCTACTAGAGTGTACTTAAAAAAAAAACTAACACCGACATCCTTAGGAAAGCACAGGACACACTTGAAGCAGTTGCCAACAGAGCAAAGTGGTCTGTGATATTGTTGTGCTTTAAGTACATTAACAAAATCTTGTGCATGAAAAGAAAGAGAAGATGCATTTGATTAGTACAAGCAATAAGTATAATATCTAAGACAATAAACTGGAAAACAGAAGTGTATAGAATATTCAAATGAAAATGTACACAAGATTTATGACAAAGTCAGACCTTGATTTACATAGAAAATTCACAAATAAACTCACTGCAGCTCTTGTACTTTTGCTCCTAAAAGTTAACACAGGCTCATATTTCATATTATGCAATTGATGAACACTTATTTTATTTATTTATTTTACATTTGTTTGCCGGGATAGTCCGACTGGACACAGGTCCATTCTTTTAATATTTTTTTTAATAAATACCTGCTTAGCTTTTGAAGAAATATATTGGTATTCACTCTACTAAATAGATAAAGTACAACAGTGTAAGAGTTTACCATAACAGCATATGTCTGATTAGATCACTGCTGCAGTATTCACTATATATGGGAAGTATCATGGCAAGGACATCAAATGCCCAGTCAGCATGCCAATACTTGGGCATCTTCTTCTCATGCTATATGTCCAAAGCATGAAAATGTGAAGTGATATGTACATGACATATAGGCACAAATATACTCAGGACTTTCTTGCTTCAAACCAAGAGAGTAAAGGCAAAAGAAAAAAAAGAGTGATGACAAACTGAAACCCAAAGGGGGGAGGGGTAAATAAATGCAAAAGAGACACACTCTGGCCACTAAAAAAAGAAAAAATATATATGTGTATAAAATAAATATAGGAGGGAGGGAGTTTGTACAGCAAAAGTAATCTAATCAGACATCTACTGTTACAGTAAAGTCATAAGTGACTGTACTATGTCCTTCATTGATCACTGTTGCAGTATTCAGTAAAGTTCAGTAAAGATGAGAAAATTCCTAAAGCTTATTAGAGAGACTGGGAGGCAGAAAATGTAGAGGAACTGGAGTCCATAATTCCATAAAGGATAGATCTGGCAAAACAGCCCTAGAGCTAGAAAAAGTAACTATCTTATATTGCTTAGTAAAGGTGTGGATATATGACCAGACAGTTTCTTCTATAACAGATTTAGACTCCAGACCATTGAGAAAAGGCCCTGAAAATGCAACTGCTTTAGTGAATAGAGTTTAACCTGACCTAAAAGTAATTCCCCATGGAAGGAATAACAAAAATAAATGACCACTGAAATCCATTTAGAAATAGTTTGGAGACTGGACTGCCCAGCTTCTCATCCTGAAAAGAAACAGTTGTTTAGGTTTTTTGTAAGCTTTTGTCTTGTTAATATAGACCTTATGCTGTCTACCGACATCTGAAGAATGTAAAATTCTTTCCCCATGTTTTGAGAATTGGAAAATGAAGAAAGACGGCAAGTTGATTGACTAGTTAAAGAGAGATTTCATTGACAACTTTAGGCATAAAAGAGAGGTTGATCTTAAGAGACACACAATCCTGTTGAAAAATTAGGACAGGTGGAGATGGCATAAGAACTTGCAACTTTAAGACTCTTAGTATAACTGACTTCTAAGTAAAGAATTTTAAAGCAGCAGCAGCCTGAAACGAAGGAACAGTCAGCTTCTCAAATACATAATTCAGGTCCCAAAATGAGGAAACAGATTTTCTTGGGAGCCTGATATGTAGGATGCCTTTTAAAAACTTAATGACCTTAGAAAATGTACAAAATAGTGGATTTAAAAGTATATAATGGATATAGTTGATAAACGGGCCTTAACAGAAGCATATTCCAAGCTTGAATTCACACTACTATGAAAGAATAACCATATGTAAGGATCCTATTTCATTTGCATCAAATATAAAATACTTTCCACTTTGAAACATAAGACTTCCATGCAGCAGGTTTTCTAGCCTCACATAATACCAGCAGCATATCCTCTGAAAAAAGGTACATAAATGGTATTAAAATCATATCACCCAAAGAGTTAGGTTCAATATACATAATTTTTTCTGAATGAAAAGACCCTTCTGTCTCTATATTATGTATCTTATAGACTTCTGAGGGGAGATCTATGCCTTGCTTTCCATGCCATTAGGAACTCAGTGAGCCTGCATCTCTTGTATATCCACAAATCAAATAGTTCCACAAATACCAGAATCGGGATCTAAATTTTTATCAGCAAATAAACAAAACGTGGTGAGATAGGTTCATCGCACAGCACTTTCCCCACCTCTGGAATAGACACCCAATGCAAATCAAGCAGTGTGATACATTACTTTCTTTCAAACAGGAATTGGATGATTGGATGGGCATTCACAAATTGACCCCTGGCTTGACAAGGCCCAACCCTCCTTGAAAAAGGAGATACAGTCTAACAGTATATTCTGCAAGGCATAAATGGTCACAAAATTCAGTTGCCTTGCATTTATTATGATTCCAGATTCTGCTCTGTGAGCAAGTCCATTCTGTGAGGTAGCTTGTGGTGATTAGCCCTGGCCAGCTGAAATAGAAGGCAGAACAAATATTGTCTTGTTCAAAAGGGGGTCACTAAAATCATGTTTGGATTATCCTTCTTGATTTTGTAGAGAACATTGGGAGTCAGTGGAAAGGGACGAAAAGCATATAGAGGTTTTCCTCTTCATGAGAATGACATAATGCCCATTTTCCAGGTCTGTGGTACACTGGAAAAGAAAGGTGTGTGTGTGTGTGTGTGTGTGTGTGTGTGTGTGTGTGTGTGTGTGTGTGTGTGTGTGTGTGTGTGTGTGTGTGTGTGTGTGTGTGTGTGTGTGTGTGTGTGTGTGTGTGTGTATTCTGCATTCCAAAGATGGTGAAGACTCTGAGTGGGGTTAGGATCACAACTGTCATTTTTTTAAATATTTATGAGTTTCTAGTCATGTGCTGACAAAACACCCAGTAACCCTGTACTTTTATTTGCAAAGAACATATCTCCCATATGCCAAACCTGAAGTAAATGTGGAGACTGCTTGGCAAAGACTAGGAATCAGAAATGCCACTCCCTGACTGAATGATATTGGATTAATCCACCATGGAAATTTCTTCTTGATGAAGTGCAAGAGAAAAATAGAAAAACTGATGGATTAGCAGTGCTGTGGCCAAACAAGCTTGAGGTAGCAATGAATTTTCCTCATGTGGAATCTGGCAGAAGTATCATCTGGATAGTAGAAGCCATATAGCCCACGGCTCTCAATATCTTTCTTGCTGAAGTCAAGTCTAGGGAAATAAGTGACTGCAAAAAAGCAACCAGAAAATGAATTCTGTTCTAAGAAAATGCTATCATATAAGCAGCGTTCAGACAGCAATCCAGACATAACATCTTTGGATGGATGAAGGGTAGACTTTTTATGTTTTATTGTGAAACTCAAACAAAGAAAGAGTCCATGAAGCATTTCAGATCCAGAAGTTTGTCTCTTGTAGGAGCCTGAAGGAGAAGAAGATCATTCTGGCATGTATAGATATGAATACCCTAGAACTTGTGGAAGCCTATGACTGGGCTAGACATCTGTTAAATACTCTCAGAGCTGTTGAAAAACAAAAGGGCACAACAGAAAACTGAAATTCAAACTGCAAGTCATAATGCCTTAAGAATTTCCTCTAGTCTGGATGGATTGGGATATACAGATATGCATTTTTGAGGTCCAGGATAACCAAGAAGGCTTGAAGAATCACCGAAAGCAAAGTTTGAAGAGAAAGCATTTTGAACCTTGTAACCTTTTGGAAGGCCTTGAATGTCAGATCCAGAATAGGCTTCCATGTGCCTCCTTTGCGTGGAACTATGAAAAGTCTTGAATAAAAACCTTTTTTTTCTGTTGGTGAACAGGAACTGGATTTGATAGTTCTGTGATGGAACGACTCTTTCAGAATGGGAAAGATTAAGTGTTTTTGGTTTAGGTACACTTGTGGAATACTTAAATGGGTAGAAGGAGACAGCAAAGTTAGTTTGTACCCTTTCTGTATGATGTTGAATATGCATTGGTTTAAAGTTATAGTTTCCATACATGGAGAGAAAGACATAACTTGTTAGAAGTAGGCACAGAAGCCAAGGTGGAGGGGAAGAAGAGAAGGAGAAGGTAACAGATAGTCAAATTGAAGGATTTTCCTGGAAAGGAACCCTTTGCTCTTTTACAGTCTGATTTAAGTTTGACCTGGAACAACCTTTTCTCAGAAAACTTTTTGCCTTTTTGTTGCTGTTCTTCCTCTTTGTGAAAAGGGGGACAGCTTTAGAAGGCTTATTTCTCTGGAATTTAGGTAGAAGCAGGAAGATTATCCAAAATCCTGCACAATCTTACCTCTCTTCTGCAGGCTATTAAAACTTTTACGGCAGTGCCAGAGTTTGCTTATCTACAGTAGCATTTAAAAACTTGTTTGTGACATTTTCAGTCATGATGAGCACCTCCTTAAGACTTAAAAGTGTAGCTGGAGCTCTGTTAGCTGCATCAGCAGCATCATACCTGTATTTCATAGAGTGCCTAGTTACTTCAGAAGTGAAATTAAGGAGAGAATATAAAGAAGTCTTATTGTCTGATTCAGGCACGTCCGTCAGAATTTATTCATGTCACCTATGATAGCCAAAAGATAGCTAATCATATTGTTTTGATAGTAAATGGCCCAGAAAGAAAGTTTAGCAGAGGTGTACACTTTCATTCCATATCAACAGTCCTTCTCTGCTTGTCACTAGGCAGGGCATTAGTAGATAAAAGTAGCTTAGTAAGCTTAACAGATTCCACAGAAATTACTGTATGGTCTGGGAAAGGATTTTTATAGATAAATGTATGGATGCCAGCACTGTTTACAACCAACCATGAATTTTTGGAACATAACTCTGGGATTCCAGCTTTAATGAAGCAGTAGCAAAAATACATTGCAAAGTTTCTAAGACAAGTGGGATGGCTGAAGGTTTGGGAAAATCCCATATATATATATATATATATCTGTTTTGCATATAAAAGACCTGCTTGCATTTCCATTGGAAGTGCTGCATGATTTTGATATAATACAGTATCTCCAAAAGAAAGATCCTCTAAAAGAGAATCTAGATGCTTTGTATTATCCTTTTCAGACTCAAAGCCAACTGGTAAATTAATTTGAGAAGAGTTAGCCAGGGAATCTACTTCAGATTTACAAACTTCCTTTTCATAAGATGGGTTTCTTTGTCTCTTTTGAGGACAGGAAGTGTTGGAAGAAGTGAAAAAACTAAGGAGACGATCAGGATATGATAGCTTTAAAAAGTCCTTGAAAAAAAAAATTATACCACTTATTCTGACTGACGGTGTCAAATATCAGAAGGAGAAGGAGAAAGTACAGTTGAGTGAGTAGACCTATCTTAGCAGTAGATGTGCAGATAGATCACTGTTGCATCAGTTATACAGGATATGTCCTCTCAAGGACTGGACAACTGACCAGCTTCCAAAGCTTTAGAGCATCTTCTTGTGCCCAAACCACGGTACAGCCTATGGGGAGAAGTACAAATTCAGTGGTAAGGATGCCAAACCTTCAGAGGTTTCTTGCCTCAAAGCAAGGAAGGCTATAGCCATGCCAGTAGTGTATGTGCTAAGAGAAAGGGAAAGGAAAACAACAACACCCTGCTATAAAACACAACAAAAAGGAGATGGAAGGATGATGTCCCTACTGCAACAGTGGTTTATTTAAATATCTACAGTTATGGTAAGTTTACATACACAACTGTGCTATATTCAGCATTATACAATGACTGGCCATTAACATTTTAAAACAAGCACGCTGATTGGCCAGCCCAACCAGCATGCCCGTTGTATATACCAACAGAAAAAAGGTCTGGTCGCCCAGACTTTTTTTCTGTTGGTATATTCTTTCATTTTAACTTTTTTCCAACAAAAATAAAAACAAAATTTGTAGTAAGGACTCCGGACATACGAGACAGACACCATGCGGAAAAGACAAGGGAAATCAGGTATGTTGTTTAAAGCTAAAGACACGTACATGATTTCCCTTGTATTTCCTCCGTTCTGTCTCTCTCCTACCCTAAACTTCCCAGACCTTTTCGCCCACGTGATTAAACCAAGCCAACCATGGGTAAATTTCAATATACCCACTCATGCCCGTTGTATATACCAACAAAAAAAGGTCTGGTCACCCAGACATTTTTTTCCGTTGGTATATTCTTTCATTTTAACTTTTTTCCAACAAAAATAAAAACAAAATTTGTAGTAAGGACTCCGGACATACGAGACAGACACCATGCAGAAAAGACAAGGGAAATCAGGTATGTTGTTTAAAACTAAAGACACATACATGATTTCCCTTGTATTTCCTCCATTCTGTCTCTCTCCTACCCTAAACTTCCCAAACCTTTTCGCCCACGTGATTAAACCACGCCAACCATGGGTAAATTTCAATATACCACACCCACGTCATCGATTATTGCTATATTAGATCACAGCTGTAGTAGCCTAAACTGTATGGGGCAATACAAGAGCTTAGAAACAAAAGGAGGAGGGAGTAAGATCAGTTAAAGAGACCATGGAGAACAGTCCTAGCAAAGCCTGCTCAGGACCTAGAAAAAGAATCTAATTTGTAGTGCTTGGCAAATCTGAGCACAGATGACTAAGTTGCTGACTCTAGTACATTTCTAGAGTGAACCTCTTTCCAAACAGCCACAGAACTAGATAAACCCTGGTACAGTAGGCTCTGACCATGCCTGGAAGTATCATGTTATGGGACAGTGAGAAAAGCAACAGCATGAGACAACCATTTAGAAATTGTCAGTACTGATACTGATTTTCTTTTTTACTTACCTTTATAGGTAACACAGTTTATTAAAACTCCTGAAGGTTTTTGCCCTGTCAAATGTAGTATCGAAGTTGTCTAAGGACATCCAGAGTATGTAGAAATGTTTCTGCTCTAATTTTTGGTTCTAGATAGAAAACAGAGAGATGAATAGTCTGTCTCAAAGAAACATCTGAAACCACTTTAAGCATAAAGAAAGGGTTTGTTCTCAAATTTACCTTATCTTTGTGAAAGATTAGATAGGGTTGAATTACAATAAGGGCATTGTTGTCTATGAAAATGAAAATACATCTATATTCCAGGCCTGTGTGCAAGGAGTCATGGATCAGACCTTGTTTATATGCCTGTTATGACAGGTACTTGAGTTCCTCACAGATAGGTCAATTTTTGGAAGACCTCCCAGGTGCACCCTCTACGCATGAGGATCTGTCCTAGTCCTACTCAGCTTGTCTGCAATAATATTTTGATCTGATGGAATTTAGAGAGCTTGGAGGGACAAGTTGTGCTGAGTGGATAGTTCGCAGGTTATCATACCTAGATTGCAAAGGAGAAGAACCTGGTTTCTCCCTGTTTATGTACCACATTACTGTGGTATTGTCTGTGATTAGAAGCCGAGGACCTGGAGTCCACAGATGGTTTAGAGATTTGAAAGCATTTACTACAGATGTGCTTTAATATGTCCTGCTTATTCCAAAGTACTCAGATTTTCACCCCTTGGATACAGCTCCCCAAGCAAAAGCTGATGCGTCTGTGGTTAAAGATTGAGTAGGGACTGGAAAGGAAAAATGGAGACCTGAGTTGAGAGATAGCTGATTCCCCCATCAGAGTAACTCCTTTTCACACCCCCAACATTAGAATCTGAAAAGGAAGTGTGGCTGGTGGGGTCTATATGACTTGGTCGACAGTTCATATGGTCGACTGTTTATTTGGTCGACAGTTCATTTGATCGACAGGCATTTTAGGTGGGGGGCTTCGCCCCCCACACCCCCCAATGTGGAGGGCTGTGCCCCCCACCCACCCCTAACTATATATATCAACTCCAGGGTCGCACAACATTGGGGAAGGGGACAAATGCTTGTCGATCAAATGAACTGTCGGCCAAATAAACAGTCAACCATATGAACTGTCGACCAAGTCATATAGACCCAGCTGGTGTTGGGTCTAAATTGATATGACAATCCACGGATTTGTTTTCATGTGAAGTCTGGCCAAAAGAAACATTAGAATAGTAGAGGTCATGAAAGTTAGACTTACAAGATATTCCCTGGAAGATGACAAAAATCTGGTTGAAAAAAATATATACTCCTTACAACATTCTATTTTGTCCTGATGAAGAAAAGCGATTGCTAGGGATGTGTCTAGTAGGTGTCCTAGAAGCACTACAGTGTTAGAGGGAATGATAAAAGATTTGTCTAAGTTCACCTGAAAACCATGGCTGAGAAAAAGTTTTTTTTTTTTTTTTGGTTTTTTTTTTTTTTTATGCAAATCAGAGATTCCTGATAGATTCTGTAGAAGAATCTGCAAAAATTAGGTTGTCATCTAAATATGGGAACATGTGAATGCCCTGCAACCTGCAATGAGCCAATACAAAAGCTGTCTACTTTGTAAACATTCTTGCAGCTACTGGCAAACCAAAGTGCAAAGCACAAAACTGACACTGTAAACCAGAGAAAAAAACATAAAAAGCATCTGAAATCTTTGTGGAATGAAATTTGATGATAAGTACCTTTTAAACAAAGAGCTTTTAGAAAACTGACAGGTGGAATGAGAGGAGACAGACTGCAGAAGAAGTATTTTGAATGTTGGAATTTTCATGTAACAGTTAAGAGAAATAAAAAAAGAGTAGGACATGTCTCCAGGTTCCTTCTTTCTGTAGCACCAAAAAGATTCTTGAATAAAAACATGTCCTCTTCCATCTGCAGGAATAGGTTTTATGATCCCATGAAACAGCATCTGATCTAGGATTGGAGGGAAAAGGAGGACTTGACTGGATGGATGGAAAGGAATCCTTTAACGGAAGGAAGCTGATCCCACTGCCAGTTTTAGCCTTTTTGAATGATTCTCAGAATCCAAGAGTATGACGTTATCTAGTGCCACAGATGAAAGTGAAGACTCTGACCTTGGAAAAGCTTTACATGACTGATAGGGTAGGGAGGAGGGACACGTGCATTGGCATACAGTCATTTACATACAGTGTCCATTTAGGACCCTTCTTTCTTCTTTGAACCTTCCTGTCATTGCTTTTTAAATTTGTTGGCCTGTGCCTTGCTGGGAACACTTATTTGTTTCCTTAAAAAATAATTTTATCTAGAAGCAATGTTTCTATTTCATTTTGACAAGGAGGGTCGTATAGTCTTGGTAATCCCCTGAATTAACTTTCCCCTTTCATCAAACCTTTTAATGACCTTAGCAGGTGAAGGACAAAAAGGCACATCTTTAATTCAGTGAAGCATTCAGGATCTCAACATTGACAAATTCAGGTAAATCCTGAGACTGTAGCCAAGAAAACCTCGTCACTGACACAGTTGCAGCATCAATAGAGTCATAAGCACATTTTACAGAATGTTTGGTTACCTGACACAGAGTATACTAATGAATTCAGAGATGCCTTAGTCTTTGAAGAAAGGAGATCAACAATTAGATTTATCACATTGTCAAAGAAAGCCAACAGAAACTTAGAAATGTGAATTTGAAATTCACTATACTGAAGACTAGGATGGAATAAGAATAAACATCACAAACGCATCACAGGATTTCCCAGATTGTCAGAAGGAACCGGGCTAGCCACCATAAGGAGTTTGGTAGAAGTTGATTTTGACACAAATATAACTGCTGGATATGACCAGTGATTAAATAAAAATGAATTTCTGGGACTGGAGCACCATATATAATTTATCAGACCTTCTGGGAGCAGGTTGCTAACTGTCAAGCAAATTGCTGCCTGCAAAAAGAATATCCTTGAAGGCTGGCAGCACTGGAGGAACATCTAAATATCTTTGCTGGGATTATGGTATTTCTTTCTGTTTCAGTGAAAAAAGAAGTTATGTCTTACCATAACGTTCCATCTGTATTGTTGATCTTCATTCATTCATTACTGATGGGTTATTGGTTCCATCCTCGGAACCGAGCCGGACAAATATCAAGCTCACGTCAGCCAAAAACACTCGAACCAAGGTCCTACCCAGAATGCTCTGCTTCCTGTTACCTCAGATCGAGTTTGCAAGTTAATAGGCAAAAGTAGACACTACCTCTGGTCATAGCCAACCTACAATAAAGGAGTATATGAGATCAACCAGGAACTTCCGGAGGGGGACCGAGGGTGGGAAGTAATGAATGAACGAAGATCAACAATACAGATGGAATGTTATGATAAGACATAACTTCTTTATCTGATGTTGTTAATCTTTGTTCATTCCTTATTGATGGGACAGAGTCCCCAGCTACCTGTATCCCTGGGTGGCCTTCATGAAAGGACATTCCTGAGCACCATGGAGCCAAAAGAAGCTCTACCTCTGGAGGCCAAATCCAATTTGTAATGAAGAATAAAGGTATGAGGTTTGGCCCAAGTCGCACCTGAGCAAATATCATTGAGGGAAGCCTTAGCATGGAAAGCTGCTGAAGTTGCCATAGACCTTGTAGAATGTGCTTTCACTCTGTGAGGCAAAGTGACATTGTTTTTGTTGTAGATAAAGGTAATCCAATTTCTCAACCATGAAGCCAATGTAACTTTTGAGACAGGATGACCTCATCTTGGTCCAGAAAAGGCCAGAAAAATTTGGTCTGAATTATGGGTAGATTTTGTTCTGTCCAGATAAAATTGTATTTGCCTATGAACATACAAGGAGTGCAGGCAATACTCTCCCTTGTTAAAGTGGTTAGGAAATAATACGGAAGGTCAATAGATTGGTTGATAGTCCACTCTGACACCACTTTTGGCAAAAAGGAAGAATTAGTTCTCAGTGATATCCTATCCTTATGGAAGATAAGACAGGGAGGTTTGATGTATAAGGCTTGAAGTTCTGACAAGTGTCTGGCCAATGTGATTGCAATCAGAAAAAATTTTTCCAAGAGAGATATTTTACATCACGTGAAAATGCAGGTTCAAAGGGGGGAGCTGTTAGAGCTTGCAGAATCAAGGCCAAATCCCAAGGTTGTACTGGTTCTCTAAAGGGAGGTTTTAAGTGAACAACCCCCTTCAAGAAAGTTTTACAGAGCCTATGTGACATAAGCGAAGAATCCTGAAAACCAATGTGGAAATCTGAAATGGCAGCTAAATGCACATGAATAGTAGAGGCAGACACCCCAGAGTGAAAAAGATGTGATAAGTAATCCAAAACCATCAAAACTGGGGCTGACAAGGGGTCGAATTGTTTATTCGCTGCCCATAGAGAAAACCTTTTCCATTTATTGAGATAGATTAGTCTGGTGGACGATTTATGAGATGCAATAAAAATACTGCGCACAGGGGATGAGAGAGAAGTGGAGAAACCAAGCTGTCAGTTTCAGGGTTGTTAGATTGGGGTGAGTCAGACTCTGTGGATGGGAGATCTACACTGGGGATGGATTGAGGATCCATGGTTGATCTAGCAGGTGAGGCCAGAGGAAGGGGAACCAGACTTGTCGAGGCCAATATGGAGCAATGAGGATCACTTTGCTTTTCAACTGTCGTGCTTTATTCAGAAATTGGGAGATGAGGGGAAGAGGAGGATAAGCATAAAGTAGACCCAAAGGCCAAGCATGGACTAGAGCGTCTCTCGGTGACTGTCCCCAAGGGGGAATCAGGGCAAAATGGTTGCAGCACTTGTAGTTGGTTGGAGAAACAAATAGGTCACAGCAAGGCTGGCCCCAGTGATTGAAAATTCTTGCCGCTATCATAGGATTGAGGGACCACTCATTGAGGTTGTAGAATGCACCTGCTCAATTTGTCCGCTATCATGTTGGAGCTCCCGGGAATGTGCGTTGCAATTAGAGAGCGGTTGGAAGCTATCACCCATTGCCATATTCTCAAGGCCTCTCAGCATAATGTTTAGGATCTGGTGCCCCCTTGCTTGTTGATGTACCAGACTACTGACATCTCTGATTGGATCGTAATAGTCCCTGATGAAAGGATGGAATTAAATGCTTACAATGCTAGTAGCACCGCCTTTAGTTCCAGGACATTGATCTGCAAAAGGGCCTCCGTCTCTGACCAGGTGCCTTGGACCCGGTTTCCCTGACATCAGGGAGGCATCTGTGGTCACTGTGGCTTTCTGACTTTCGGCCGATGGGGGCTGAAGGGGCGAGACCATTGTTGGGGATTTTGAGATGTCCACCAGAATAAATCCTGCTTGCATCTCTGAGTTACACTTGTCTGAAAAGACAAAGTATGTTGTAGAGGGTACCACTGAGTGAGAAGTAACCACTGAAGGAGCCTCATGTGGAATCTGGCTAGAGGAACAATGGTGATCAAAGCTGCCATTGACCCCAAGAGTTGGAGTATAGATCGAATGGGATATTTGTGGCGACAGAGCAGCGGCTGAACCTGTTGCCTTCTTCTTTGAAGCCTGTGGTCTGGAAGAGATGCTATGCAATTTCTCATGTCCAACAGTACCCCTATGAATTCCAAAGACTGAGCTGGGGTTGTGTTGGATTTTTCCCAGTTTATAGTGATTCCCAGGTGTTGTGCTGTGAGGAGCGTAAGCGCGATTTAGCGCGGAGTTACCACTGTTGCACACAAGAGCAGCGGCGGTTAAACAAGGTTAAACTATTTGGGCCATCTAAATTCCACTCTTCCAATTTTCCCTTAAAACTACCTTCCTCGAGCTGTACTGCTGATCTAACCAGCATATCCTATAACTGAAAAGTTCATCTCTACTTGATTCCCAAGTAGACTATTCTCTATCTGTAAAGCCTAGCACTTACTCCTACAGTACTTGCACCTTGATAAAGCACTCTTATTATAGATAGTACCCCACCAGCCTAAAACCCACTTCCCCCGGAGTCCTTTGAAAGTCTCTTTATCTACTACGTCTAGTATGTCGAGGATCAGTTGCTAGTGTCCTCTCCAGCTCAACTGGTGAACCTGGGAATATTGAGGCAATGTTACAACTGCCTCATGTACACAGACAATCCTCTCCTTCTCCCACAAAACACAAATACATGCGAGAGATGCAACTATACGGCCAAACTGGAGGCTGAGCTCTCTCAACATAGGACTGGCAAGACCAGACAGGAGGAGAAGGTAACCACACACAATACATACCCAGTCACACATGGTACCATCACAACTTCAAATCATACACATACTCACACAAAGACATACTCGGAGGCTCTGATCAAATTTTACCAAAACAGCAGAGGCCACCAAAGCAGACACCCAAACAACTACCACCTCACGACCCAACACATGCAACACATAGACCACACAGTCAGAGTGTCAAACAGTCACAGCCCTTAAGGCCAAACAAAATGCCAGACACACTTGTCATTGGTGATTCCATAGTCAGACACACTGGCGTCCGCTCACCAGACTGAGTAAAGAGAAGGTCACAGTAAGCTGCCTGTCAGGCGCTAGAATCCGCCACATAACGCAAGCACTCAGGTCTCTCAACAGCAGGTACAAGTTCGACTCAGTCATTGTCCACGCTGGTGTCAGCGACCTGAGGCGTACCTCCTTGGACTACATGAAAAGGGACATCGAGGAGCTCTCTGATTATGTAGCCCAGGCAGGTATGACCCTGACCTTGAGCAGTATCCTACCTTCACCTAGAATGATGCCACAATACAGTGATAAGATGATCAGCTTTAATAATTGGCTTAAATTCTGGTGTCATTCAAAGGGGATCCAATGTCTGTCTGCCTGGGATGACATGCTGGACAAGCCACGCTGCTTAAGGGCGGCTTGCACCTGTCACCCTGGGCTTCGGATATTGGCAAAGGCTCTTGCCACCCCATAGTGCCTTTTTAGGCAAGGCTCAAATTCTAAACCTACCACCCTAGAACACCAAAAGGAAAAAACTAAGGGTAATGCTGCTCAATGCCAGAAGTCTCAATCTCAAGATGCACGCACTCGAGGCCCTTCTCAATATGGAGAACATCGATGTCTGTGCTGTGACAGAAACCTGGTTCAAGGCTCCTGAGAGCACCCCAGCACTAACAGGTTTCACCTCATATCATGCGTTCGGCCCCAAAATCCGGACAACACCAAGAAAGGAGGGTGTCCATATTCATAAAGGACACCCACACCTCAAGGTTGGTGGCAACGCATGATGCATCGGAGACCATCCAGGTGCAATTAACCATAGGCAAGACTGCTCTGCAATTTGTAGCATGTTACAGGCCACCCTCTCAAACTCAGGAACCTCACATGGCCTTCCTGAAAACATTGGAGGGGATAAATGTATCTCCAAACACCATCATACTAGGTGACTTTAACTACCCTAATATAGACTGGGAACACTACTCAAGCCCGAACACTCTAACCCAAAGATTCCTGGAGTTCATAAACTCAAATGCCATGGAACAACTAGTCACCATCCCCACAAGAGGAGAAAACATACTTGATCTCATCATCACGAACATGGGATCAAAATGTACAACACCGGAAGTATACCCCTCACTGGTGAGATCAGATCATAAACTAATCTCGCTGGAGGTCCTCATCCCGCCCCCACCTGAAACAAAAAAGACCACAGTGAAAAACTTCTCAAAAGCCGATGTCACACTTCTAAAAACTAGTGTGGTCTCCTTTAAGGCCCCTGAGCCAGTGGTAAACATTACTCAAACCGCTGAATCACTTACAAATGCCTTCTACCAGCACCTACAGGACTGCATGGATCAGGCAATCCCAAACAAAACTAAGACTCTCTGTACCAAAGGCAAGCGTCCAGTCTGGTGGACCCCAGCCATAAACAAGCTCTACAACAAAAGGAGGAAGCTACTACAAGATAGAGCAAAATCCTTGAAAGGTAAGACACCTTTGATCATTATAAGTAAAAACTAAGAGCTCTCATAAAATCATCCAAGGCAAATTTTGAGAGAAAAATCGCCAAGGACTCTAAAGAGAATCATAAGGCCTTCTTTAGCTATGTTAGAAACCTAGGAGGAAACTCCCAGATATGCTCAGAATTAGTTCAAAATGATGTGAAAATTACTGAACCTACACACATTGCCAACATACTGGCTGACAGGTTCAGTGCAAACTTCTCCCCTCCCCAAAGGAGAGATATCTATTCCCGCGGATTGTAGCCCCCAAACATCTCCAACGCCCAGGTGAGAACTGCCCTCACTAAGGCAAAAACACAGCATCCATGGGACGGATGGTGTCCCCGGCTGTGTGCTTCATGAACTCAATGAGGAATTAAACCCACAGTTAGGACAGCTGTTTAATCTTAGCCTCACCTCAGGATACGTACCCAAGGAGTGGCGACGGTGACTGTGGTCCCACTTCATAAGGCGGTGCCTCCACAGACCCTGGAAATTACCGCCCCATTAGCTTGACAAGCCTTATCTGCAAAGCCATGGAGAGGATCATAATGGAACTCATAAATAAAGACATAGGGAACTTGCAGACTTTGGATCCAACTCAGTTTGGCTTTGTCAAAGGCAGATCCTGCCTCTTAAACTTGGTTGACTTTTTCGAGACAGTCACCAAGGCCATTGATGAGGGAAAGGCAGTCCATACAGCCTACCTCGACCTGGCAAAGGCCTTGACACAATACCCCACTCAGGTATCATCGAAAAACTCATCAGCTTGAATGTAAACCCATACATCACAAGATGGGTTGCAAACTGGCTAAGTGACAGAACCCACAGGGTCAGAGTTGCTGGAGCCATGTCAGACTCAAAGCCTGTCACAAGTGGTGTCCCACAGGGCTCAGTCCTGGGTCCACTCTTGTTCGGCATCTACTTTTCTGAAGTACAAGCAAACACAGGTGGGTTATGGCTGACAAAGTTTGCAGATGACTGCAAACTGGGCGCCATAGTCGAAAACACATCTGACACAGATATCCTCCAGAAGGGCCTCACAGAAATGGATAACTGGTGCCAGAGCCATGGCCTGAAGTTAAACGCCAAAAAATGCATAGTCATACCCTTTGGGAAAAACAAGGCTACCCCTAGCTACCATATAGGTGGCAATCCACTGAGCACAGAAAAAGTCATCAGAGATCTGGGGACCCAGGTTGACAGTAGCCTTCGTTTGACACTCATGTTGCTAAAGTAGTTAGGAAAACCTTCTATATCACCCACCTGATCATGAAGGGATTCACATCTAGATCAAGGGAGGTCATCGTCCCCCAGTACTCATCACTTATTAGACCTATGATTGAGTACAATGCCCGTTGAATGTATCTGACCAGACACCTGCTGCAGCTTGAAAGGCCCCAAAGTTCCTCACCAAAAGGATAAAGGGTCTCAAAATATGTCTTATGCTGCCCGACTGAAAGAACTCCAGCTCTATTCAGTCTCATACCGCTTGCTCAGAGGTGACCTGTGCCTGACATATAAGGCCATGTCAAACCCAGATTTGATGAATATGCTTCACCTCAAAAATCTAGATCCCTCAGAACCACAAGGGCGGAGACTTAAACCTTGACACGGTTATAAATAGAGCGTGCTGGAGGGACAGATTCATCACCCAGAGACTCCTATGCTGTGGAACAAAATCCCGGTACATGTGAGGCAGAGCACCTCTCTGGTCTTGTTCAAGAGGAATCTTGACCAATGGATGGGAGATTGCAGATATACCCCAGGGATTACTTCAGCGTCACTGCTTGACAGAGGCACAGCAAAATGATAGGCATAGTTTTTATTCAAACTAAAGGGGTGGCGAAAGCCACATAACTATGGGCTAGGCTTATAAATGCCCTTGGGCAGATAGCCTAGTATGAACCTATGAACCTATGAACCTATGAAGGAGAGTGTAGTGCAGGGCTTCTTCCAGTAGATGCTTGGCGGGGGCGGTGAGGAACCAGTCGTCTAGATATGGAAATGCCTGGAATCCTTGAACTCACAAGTGAGTGATAACCACTGCCATGCATTTGGTGAATACTCTGGGGACTGTAGAGAGACCGAAGGGCAGAGCTCAAAATTGGTAGTGACTGGCTCCTCCTATGCAGAAGCGGAGGTATCTTCTTGAGCATTTGTCCATTTTTATGTGGTAATACGCATCTTGAAGATCTATAGAGCACATCCAATTGTCTTCTTCCAGGAGAGGAAGGATAGACTGAATCGTGACCATCCAGAATTTCTCTGTTTTTACAAAATTGTTCAGTGTGCTGAGATCCAGAATTGGTCTTCAGTCCCCTGTCTTTTTTTGGCACTAAAAAGAAACTGGAGTAAAAACCGGATCCTATCTGATCTGGGGGGACCGTCTGGATGACTGTTTTTTATAGTAGCTTTTGAATTTCGTGTGCTGCTGCTTCCCTTTGACTGGGTGGAACATCAGGTAATACTCTGGATGAGATTGGACTAAGATAGAAGGGGATGCGATAGCCTCTGGATATTATCCATTGTACCCAAGAGTCGGTGGTTATATTTCACCAGGCAGCAAGGTACAAGGAAAAATGACCCCTGACCACTTCCTGAGGTGAGCAGTCGGGCAACAATGCAGGAGCTCTGATAGGGTTGGCCAGAGAAAGAATCTCTGGAACCCTGGTTTTGCAGACCTCCTCTGCCTTGAAAGGGGCATCTTCCACTGGAGTTTCCCCATCTGTCTAGAGGGGAGAACTTGGCACGTGCGTCACGGAAAGAGCCCTGTGATTTCCTATGCCACATCTTCCTGCTCCTCTGATTTCTGGAGTAGAATCATTGAGGAGTGGAGTGTCTGACACAAATGGCAGATAGAGTCTTGCCATCTTGTTCACACCTTGCCAGCGTATCTTTCACTCTAGGGCCAAACAAAGAAGCAGCCTCAATGGGGACATTCATGAAGGAAGCCTTAAAGGAGTCTGCAAAGTCACAAAGGCACATCCAGGCATGTCGTCTGGTGACTATACCCGCACTTGCTGCACTAGCCGCAAATAAGACGCATGGAAGAATTGGCAATGGACTCTAGGGTAGCTATCTGAGAAGCTACGTTGTCATGGACCTCATCAGAAACAGCTCCTGCCATGGTTTCAGAGGTTGATAAGATCCCTCTGGAGCCTCGTAAAGTGTGCTAAATAGTTCAAAGACCTTACGGCAAAGGTCAATGAAGCAAACCATATGCTTCCGAAGTCTGTCAATTGCCCGGGACTCCTTGTTGGGTGAATAGACAGTTTTGCTCTTTTCTGCCAAATCCTTCTTAGTTGTAGCCACCAGCACCATGGCATCTACTGGAAGACCTTGTGACCAATGGGGATGCTCAGCTGGGGGGATAAGATTTTATCAGGCCTCCACGGTATCGCTTCCAGGGTGTCAGGAGCCTTCAATACGCACTAGACGATAAGCTGGACGAGCTCATCGGCCAGCGGGGTAACCCAGGAGGTAGGGGGCCAGGCACAAAAGGCCTGCAGGAATACAGATTCCTCAGAGGAAGGATTAGAGGACTTCCAGTCACCTCTCTGTCTAAGGACCTCAAGGATGTCACCAAAGGACACCTCATCAGAGGGTGACCATGGGAATCCTTCCCCATCATCAAAGTCCATATCTTCAGTCAATGACTCCTCAATGGAGTCCATGTGCTTCCTCTTGCACAATGCTTTGTGGGGTACTTCCTCAGTGGGAGGTTCTGGGGAAGACTGCAAAGAGGGGGTCTCTTGAGGAGCTGAAACCTGAGGCCCTTGTGCCCGGCCATTGTGGCTTGTGAGACTTGTGGCATAGAGGGGGGGAGAGGACTTCGACATGTGAGGTTTGCCAGCGGAGGCAAGCACCTTCTCCATGGCCTGGAAGGCCAGCCCTCCCAAGGAGGGATGGGAGCCCGGAACTAAGCACTACAACCTCAGAACTGGGGTCACACCCCGCCCCGATGAGCTGATCCCCAGACTAGGAGTTTCAAGAGGACTGTTAAGCGTGAGAGAGGGAGGATTCTTGGAGGATGCAATAGAAAAAAAATCAGCATGGAACCAAGAATGTCCTCCCCCATGACACAGCCACTGGTCTGAGAAGAGCCCAATGCCCAGTGCACCGAGGGCAACAAGGATGACTCCGGTTCCAAAGTGAGATCCACTATTGGAGTCGGAGGAAGAGAAGCTGCTATCGGAGTAATGGGCTTCAATACTTGGGTGGAAGTCGAAGGAGGAGTGTACAATGGAGTTTGAGGAGATATACGTTTACCTGAAGGAGGGAACATGGATTTTGATGGTTGAGAGAAACCTCTGGCCACAAGCAACTGGTCAACAAGCAGCAACACATCTTGCTCAGAGAGGCTCCTGGTCAACCTCGTAGAGAAACCTGAGGGCAATTCTGGCCTTTCTAGAAAAAGACTATATTGGCTACCAACAAAAGGATCCAAGGAAGGAGACTACTTGGTCCTTGCTAGCTTGATAGGTGCATAGCCCGGAACTGAGGACATCTGCACCGATGAGAATGGTATGGAAGTAGTCTGCGCCGATGATGTCAGCACCATAGAAGTTGAAGGTGTCTGCACCGATGGGTATGGTGGCATCGAGGAAAGTGTCTGCACCAGTAACAATGATGGTGCTGAATAGGACTGCACCAATGAGCATGTCGGTGCCAAAAGTGTCTGCACCGTGGAGGACAGTAATGTCATACTCAGGGCCAAAGGGGATTGTATCAACAGTGCTGAAGGGGACTGTACCTGCATAGACAGTGCCGGTAAGGGTTGCGACAGAACTGTCAGAGCCATAATTGTCTGCACTGGGAACTCCGGTGCCGGTGTTGATAAGGAGGACATGGCAAGAATCAACTGTGGCGCTGCTGAGCCTGGAGCCAACAGGGTCACAGGTGGCAGTGCCAAAGTAATAGTCATTTTCACCTTCTTATGAGTCGAATCCCTATGATCTCCAGAGGGAGATGAAGTGAGCGACCTCAATGAGGAACAGGAAGAATATCTCTTACGGGGTTTAGCAGGAGGGGGTGAGCCCTCCAACCCAGAAATAGCCTCACAGAAAGGAGATTTGAGAAGACCTTTCAAGATCAATTTGTTCTTTCTCTTGTTAAGAGTCCTGGTCGAAAAATTTCTACAAATCCCACATGGGGGATCCAAAGTAAGGTGGGAGACATTCAAACAATAGACACATAAGTCATGGTCATCGGAAAGCGGTAACTTATGGCCGCAATCCTTACACTGCTTAAAACCATCACTACTTTTCTTTTCCGACATAATGATGTGTACTAAAAAGAAGAGGAAGGCTACCCAAAATGGCAAGAAGAGAGAAAGAAAAAGGATTACCAACGATGATGAATTACCTCAAAGGTAAGAAAAGGGTAATATAGAGAAACAGACTAAAGGAAGAGAGTCTTAAGGATACAATAGAGTAGGAGAATAATACCAGAAACTGTTTGAAAAACTTTAAAGTAGAAATGATATATAAAACTTTCAAAACAATAGACACTTAGCTGAAGAGAGTGGCTTGACATGGCTGTACAGCAACGTGGCAAACGAGATCTGAGGTAACAAGGAGCAGAGCATTCTGGGTAGGACCTTGGCTCAAGAGTTTTTGGCTAAGGCAAACTTGATATTTGGCCGGCTCAGTTCAGAGGACGGAACCGATAACCCATCAATAAGGAATGAACAAAGATTAACAACATCAGATCAAATCTTTCATTCTAGCATTAGTATCAGAAGAAAAAAGACAACTCTTCAAGAGGGGAATCTGAAGACCCACTTTGTAGAGAGTCAGATTACCCATTTTGTGGAGTGAGAGTTTGAGAAACACAGTCTAAGTCTAAATTCTGCCCCTCAGATTGGGAATCAGATTCTCAGAAAAAAACATATTTCCTTTTTTAAATAGGAGAAGATTCAGCATGTCTTTTCCGTTATGTCCTCTCAACATAACGGATAAGATCTGGTTCTTCTCTGTCTGTTGGTGTACCAGATGACTACCACAGTGTCTGTCTGGATAGAGACCACAGCGGTGGGTAGAGAGTCCCAAAAGGCCTGCAACACTACAAGGACCACTCATCTCAAAGACACTGATGTATAAACTGGCCTCTGATTGTAACTACATACCATGGACCGTCTTTCCCAAGTAATGCCCTCAACACCAAGCGGGAAGTGGCCATGGTCACAGGGGCTTGGGGAGAGGGAAGATTAAAGGGACATCCGTCTTGAACCATGTGGTGACTCCAACCACCACTGAATATGTGTATTGCAAATCTTTGTTAAATATACTTGGAAAGACATTAGGTTGCTGTCTTATCGACCACTGGACTGCAGGACTCCACTGTAGAACTTACATGAGGTACCTGGCTGGTGGAAAAAGAGTGATCAAAGTTTCCATGGAGCCTAGAAGATGAAGAATTGTTTTTTCTGGTTTCTTCTGACAGGACAAGGTGATCAAGACTTGTTGATGAATGGATGTAATCCTTGTTTCAGGAAATTTTGCAATTTGGAGCTTTTCCTGACTGAACTCCTATAAATTCTAAAGAGTTGGGCAAATTTTGGACTTTATTAAATTCAACATAAGGCACAGGTCTAAATACAGATGAAACAAGGAGTCCCTGGCCTGGGTAAGTAGATCTCTGGTAGGGGTGGTGACAAGCCACTCATCCAAATAAGGGAACATCCAGAACTCCTGTGATCAAAGACAATCTGCTACTACTGCCATACATTTGATGAATACATGGGGGGCTGTGGTGATAGCAAAGGCAGAGCTTTGAAATTAAAATGACTGGCTCACAGTTGGAAGCAAAGATATTTCCTGGAGTGCCTGTCCTTCCTCATGTGGTAGTACCCACCCTGAAGATCTGTTGAGTGCATCTGGTCATTCTCAATCAGAAAAGTAAGAAGAGACTGTACCAGGACCATCCAGAATTTTGTTTTTCTTACAATTTTGTTTAAGTAACTTAAATAAGTACTTAAGTAACTTTTCATAATTCTCTGAAAACATGTAACCTGTGCCAAATAATTAAATGCCCTTACCAAGGACCCTCAGGTCCCCATTTTTCTTTGACATTAAAAAGAACTTTGAGTACATTTCAGATTCTCTATGGTCTGGTGGGACCTCTTGGATGACTCAATTGTTTAGAAGCTTCTTTATTTCTGAAGTGGCCATTTTCCATTGGCTGAGTGGTACACTGGGAAGTCTTTTGGGTGATAAAGGGGGAGTGTGGAAGGGAATGAAGTGGCCTCCAGTTATGATCTTCCACCAATTTGACTTGCATGATGGAGGTCAGGGTAGTTGGATGCAGACATGAACTCCCCTGACTGCCTCCAGAGTGCAGCAGTTGGGCAACTGTTCAGAAGTGTTGAAAAGGCTTCTCAAAGAAAGGACCTCTGACACCTTAATTCTATGGATTACCTCTGCACTACAGTGACATGCATTATAAGAACTGACCTCTCTGCCAGGTGAAAATCCATGTGATTTGTGGAAACAAATTTTCTTACCTCCTTTTTGACTCCTGGAAAAGGCCCTTAGAGTACTGGAAAATTGTATCCCTATGGCAGAAAGCAATTTACCAACTTTTTCACTTCTAGATATTGTGTCCTTCACTTTAGGACCAAAGAGTGCTTGTCTGTCATAAGGGGTGCTCACATATGATGTCTTAAAATGTTTCACAATGTCACAGCTACTCATCCAAGCATGTCTCCTGATCGATATGCCTATACCTGTTGCTCTAGACACATTCTCTGCGGGATTGCAGATAAGGCACATAGAGACATTAGATGAGGACTGGAGAGTAGCTAGCTGCTAATCAATGGACTTTCTTTGATCCCCAGCCAAGGGCCTTGGGAGAGATTTGGAGATCTTCTGGGTCAAGTCTCTCTGAAAACATGTAACATGTTACAAATAATTCAATGCCCTTAACAAGGTAGAAGATGAGGCATACATTCTCTTCCCAAATCTGTCCAATACATGAGACTTCTTGTTCACTGAATTAACAGAGGAACTTTCTTCTTCTGCTTCCTTTGTGGTAGATGCCACCACTGTCATAGAACCCAGTGCTTGTCTTGTTTTTTTTACAGACAGGTTCGGGTGTGTCTGTCTCCTTCCACACTTGCTTAGAGATAAGGTCTATCTTCTCATCCATGGGCAGAACCGAAGACAGACAACCCAGAACCAAAAGCATTGCTAAAAACTGACTCTTCTGGAGGAAGCAGTTGGGAAGGTCATCTGCCTTTCTGTTTAAGGAGTTCAATGATTCCTCTGTTTGAAACAACTTCAAGGGGGTGTCTAGAGTAATCTTCTTCTTCTTAATCAAAGTCAGTATCATTGGTGACAGACACCTGAGGGGAATGTCTCCTTTAGCACATAAGTTTCCTGTGCATTTCCTCAATGTGATATTCTTGGGAGGACACAAACATCTGAGGTGGTTTCTTCCAGAGGATTCGGCTCAAGACGTTTGGTTACTGGCTGTCCCGATGGAACAAGAGTAGGTTCTGAACCCTTGGAAATCCTTTGGGGAGGGATGTATCCAAACTCAAGGAGGGTAGTCTCTCTCTGTAATGAGAAGAGTACTCACTCAAAACTGGAGCTTGATATAGGTCTGGGGGAGGGCAAGCCTTAGGAGCTGTAGCCCCCAAAAGAGGTTTAATCCAGGATACCATACAGCTTGGATCAGAGGCAGATGTCAAGAGTGGAATTGTCCAATGCCAAGGCTCTGAGAGAGACGAACAATTCCGAAGACCTTAGTTCTAAACCTACCCTGTCTAAGTTGGTATCAACCATTCATCTCAGAGGCTCAGATGCCTCCAAAGCAGCATCAAATGAAAAAAAAACAATGGTGTCAAGGAAGAACAATGCATTGCCTCCAATGCAGACCTGCCCCAGCTGGAAGTCAGATCCAATGGCTCCAATTCAAAAGGTTAGACTGGAGAAGCAGCAACTACTAACTGGGGGAATAAACCATTCCTACAGCTCCAGAGGTAGCTGGAGCTGGAAGGACCACAACTGGATCTGAAGAAATCTCATTATCTTATCCATGTCTGCTTCTGTAAGGCTCCTGGTAGATCTGGCTGACCAGAAAGATGAAGCAGCAGAGGGTGATCTGGAATGATGGTACCACTTTTCCTGTTATACTGGTGAAAGAAACGTAGGATAAATCGGCTTTGGTGAAAACCTTGGAGGTGTGAAAGATCCAAGAAAAGCACAAGCTCTCAAGGTTTTGTGATTTTGGAAACTGGATCTAAAGAGGATGTACAGTTTGGAGACCACTTTCCTAAGGTGTTAGAGCTCTCTCTTTTTATTTGTCTTTAGTTTTCTCCTTTTGCTTTTCAGCTGGTTTCTTTAAAAGAGGAGAAGATGCTTTTGCAGAAACTGAAGGGATGCTCTCTCCTGCAAGGGAACCCTTTCAAAATTAGTTGATTTTGTTGCTTCACAATGTCCTTTTGGCTGAAAGTCTCACAAATGAAGTAAGAGGTGTCCAAATGTGAGGGGCCAAGACAATATACATTTATTGTGTGTATCAGAATTTGGTAATTTGCGGGCACAGGTCACATACTTCTTAAACCCTTATGGTTTTCCGCAACAAAAAGGAAACAATTTGCAAAAAATGTATAGAAACAACTTTCAGTTACAGTAAAACTACTGTAAACTACAATAATGATGACAAAACATTTTTTAATCAGGAAAAGGAAAGGTCCAACCCTAAAACAAAGAACAAGAAAAGAGCTTAGGATAATAAACAAAAAAAATTGATAAAAGTAATAAGAAAAGAGTTATTTAAAATATTTAAAATTCACTTATCCACTACTGAGCATCAACATAACCATCTTACTCTTATGGCAAATGAGATTGGATGTAGCTGGGTCAACACTGGGTTATGGGTAAGGGGAGGAGCCTGTGCACCAGATCCAAAGCTTGAAAATGGCTGACATCAGATCCAACTCATATCTAAAGACTGATAAGTTGACAGAACAGACAAAAAAGACACCATATCATATATTTTGTCTGTGGAATCCAATCAGAGTCCTTATCTTTATATGGCTATTTGGTTTTCTTCCAGCTATAATTCATAGCTTCTGTTACTTAATCACTAAATTGATGCCTGCTAATAACATCCCTTCAGTTCCTTAAATTCTTTAAGTGGGGTAAAATGAAAAGTAATATGCCCTATACTAATCATCTCCTTAGATCACGTTTGACCAGGCTTACTGGACCCCTCTAAATACAACTATTAACTAACAAACATCAGACAAAGACCCAAAAGGGTCTAAAAAAGTTATGTACTTACCATAGCATTTCATCTGTGTTGTCCATTTTCATTCTTCCTCAATGTATGGGTTCAGATCCGATACTCAGATCCTACTCGGCCATTCTTCTAGCTCGTGGCCAACAAACTCTCGAGCTCCTTCCCTACCCATAATGCACCACCCCTAACATCCCTCAGCTTTTGTTTGCAGCTTGACAAAGACCATAAAGAATTGTCATAATTAGAGTTCAACACATGGAACATATGGTGCCCCAAGAATTTAATTTCTCCAGAATTCACTAGCGATAAATGGGGGGGGGGGGGGTAGAGGGTGGGGAGTTGAGGAAAAATGAAAATGGACAACATAGATGGAACATTATGGTAAATACATAACTTCTTTATCTGCTGTTGTCAGTTTTCATTCTTCCTCCATGTGCAGGACAGAGTCCCCAGCTATCTAAATTCTTAGACGGATTTTAATGAAGGATATTCCTGAGTACGGCTGAGGCAAATGTCTCTCTTTCTCTCAAGACTGGCTCCAATGTGTAATGAATGATAAAGGTATTAGGATTTGATCAAGTAGTTGTTCCATACCTAGACTCAATGTATAGTCTAGACTGGAATATAGTGGAAGTGCTCATAGGTGTAGTTGAAAGAGCTGTATTGGTTTGTTAGGGGGGAATTCAATTTAGTGGAGACAAATAAAATATAATCTGTCAACTGCTTGGTTATAGTTACATTTGTAACCAATCTGCCCATTTTTCTGATGTGTCAAGGAAACCAAAAATTGATCTGTCTTTCAAAGTTGTAGTAAGCGCAGCATATGCTATCCTTTATTTAGAAAGTCTGGGAAAAAATAATGGCAGGTAAATTTGGTTGTTTAATGATGGATTCTGACACTGCCCTCAGTAGGGAGGAAGCATTGGTATGTGAAGTGTCCCTATCCATGTGGACAAACAAGATGGGGACCTAGAATATAATGTTTGAAGTTCTGATATTATTCAACAGAAGTAAATGTAACTAAAAGGATGGTGTTCCAGGTAAGGAATTTTAGATTATATTTGGCTGCAGCTTAAAAAGAAAACTGTGTCAAAGTTTGCTGTACCAAATGTATGTCCCATGGTGGTATGGGATCTTTGTAAGGAGGTCTAAGCAGAAGAAAACCATTAAAAATGCTTTGCAAAGTTTAGAAGAAGCCAGAGAAGAATTCTAAAAATCTACATAAAAATTTGAGAAAGGTTGTGAGTAGAACCTAGACATTCGATAAACTAGCACCCTCTTAAAATAAACTGGACAAGGACAGAATGTATCAAAGCTGTGAAAGGTTCTACCTTAAAGGTAAAGGTACTGCTCTACTCATTAAAGAAAAAATCTTGTTCACAAATTTCTGTAGAGATTCCTCATATAGAGTTATGGGAAGGTAACAGAATGGAACAGATGGGTGAAAAAGAAAGCATAGGTTGCCTGGCTATCAGTATAATGAGAAAAACCATGCCGTCAGTTTTAAGTGAGAGATGTGCAGATGAATCATGCCTGTCAGGTGAGACAGAAGTTCTGTAGACGGATCTAAAAATCTGTACAGAAAAAAAAGATGTCAAAGGAAGGGGTCAGTAAGATACAGTCAGGATGTCTGGTTCTTCAACGTGGCTGCTTTCTGAAGTAATCTTTATTAAGATGCATTGTAAGTGCTTATCACGTTTTATACTCTTCCACCTTGTTGTTGTTGTTGTACATCTTTAGTTTGCATAAACTGTTTCTTCCATTTAAATACGCAATTTCATTTGCCTCAAGCCTGTACTCCCGGGCACAGAATGAAAAATTGTCCTTATGGTGAATGAATAAACAAACAAATGAATAAATAAGCCATGTCCATCACTTTGTTGCTAAAGCACAAGCTGTGAAGAAGTAAGATGGACCTACTCAAGTTGATAGCTATCATGTAGAACTTCCTTGGAAAAAGGGCTACAATTACAAAGCAGTTGGAATAAAATCAACCATTGCCACACCTTCAGTATATATAAGTTGGCCTCCTTGGGGGACCAAATGCCCTGGACTGTATTCCCCAGGAATTGTCCACTCCATCCAATCTGGGAAGCATCCATGTTCACTGTGGTCTTGGGTGAAGAAAGAAGAAATAATGGGCTAGCACAGTTGTTTTGACTGCATCCACCCGGAAAGATAACCACTGCCTGAGTTGTTATCTTTACCGACACAGGTTGACAGAGAGTTTATCAGTGTGTTCATAGCATCTGTTCTTGATAAGGAAGTAGGACTATTACCATTGACACTGACCCCAGAACTTGAGGAATCAATCTTGCTGATATTTTGGTACTGCCAATTATTTTCTGAGCTATTGTTTGTACTCTGTAAAGGGGTAGAGATGCTAGAATATACACCGTATTGAAAAATTGTTCCTATAAACCCTAATGTGTAGGTCAGATAGAATTGTGGTTATTGATGGATATCTCAAATTGTAGAGAAGCCTACCACACTTAATCTCAAATCTGCACCAGTATAGCTTGGTCGGAGCAGTAACGAGCCTGTCATCCCAAAATGGAAATGCGCAGGATCCCTGCAAAGTTAAGTGAGATGCCAGTACTGCAATACACTTGGTGAACACACTGGGGGCTGTGGTTAGGCCAAAAGCCTGGACTTTGAACTGGTAATAACTGGCTCCCAGCCTAATTTGTAACTACTTTCTGGATTGTGTATTCATTTTACATGATAGTATTAATCCTGAAGATCAATTGATCTCATCTAGATGTTCTGCTCAGAAGGGGGAAATTGGACTAAACCAAGACTAATTAGGACTTAATGTGCAGAACAAAACTGTTCAACACACTGAGACTTAAAATTCATCACCAGTATCCTATTTTGTTTAGGCACAAGAAGAATCTTAAGTCAGTTACAGATTTTATTGGTCTACAAGGAATTTTCAGATGACTCTATGCTGCTTCTTGGGTAACGGGGTGGAAGGGAAAAAGGGAATGATATAATCTCAGCAAAAGACTCTGCGAGGAAGCATCCTTTGTTATAATTAGCCATGTTTCCTGGTGTAGAGATAAGAGATTTTCGACTATCTGCAGAGGTGGGCACCGAGGTCTCCTTTCAGGAGCGCTGGCATAGTCTAATAAGAAGTATCTCTAGACCCTCAGAATTGCTGTAGTCCTCTGACACTGGGGAGTTTTCAGCTATTATTGCTCCCTCCTGTGCCTCGGGGTGAACTATCTTTGCATGTGTCCTGTAAGGGACCCTGAGACTTCCTGTAACAAATATCTAGACCTTCCAATTGATTATTGGGAAAAAATACTGAAGGAATGGAAGAAGGGGTGCCCACCAAAATAGGGTCTTTACGTCCTTACCTGTGGGGCCAAACCAAAAAAAAACTGTTAAAGGTAGTACTGACGAAAGAAGACATGAGACAGGCCAAAATCATTGAGGCTTATCCAGGCATGTCTCTGGATGGAAATGCCTGAACTCACAGCCCTAGAGTCACCTTCTGCAGCATGCAAGATAAACCTCATGAACGAATAGGAGAGACTACTTAGGATGAACATCAGCAATTTTGGTTCTAGAAAGTGAATTAGACAGTCGTTTAATCAAATCTGTTTGTAGCCTCTTAAAAGGTACTTTAGAACTGAATGGCTGAGTAGGTGGCACAAGTGGGTAGGACCCAAAAATAGGTCCTGGGCACCATGTAACAGGAAAGTGATGTAACCCCCCCCCCCCCCTACTCAGAACTGGAGCTTTCAAGTAAGGAAGGTAAACTAAAAAACCCTTAGATCTGGTGTTCCAAACCCACTCTGATTTGAGGCTATCTAAAATATCTAAAAAGAAATGGCTAGGTATATCTAAAGAGTGAATGAGAGTACCTTCTTTTATCCGATTCTGAACCTCTCTGGGTGTACCACTGCCCAGGTAGGAAAAGGGTGCAAATTACACTTAGCAGATGCACTCACAAATCCATGAGAGGGCAGAACTTGTAAGATCCCCATCTGGATTTGAGTACCAGAATATTTTACATCATCTTATCCACATCCAATTCAGTGGGAAGGGAAAATTGGAAGGAAAGGAACTGAGCCTGTCAGATACAAGTAGGACTTGGGATCCGAAGGAGGTTCGACAGGATTTTTTGCATCCCAAGAGTTCGGATGCAAAATCTTTCAAATTCTGTGGAATAAAACGTGTCTGTAAGATCCAAAGGCTTAGGATCCAATGAAGAAGTAACAGCAAACCTGTCAGATCCAAGGAGGACTTAGAGCCAAAAGAAGCACTGGGGCTTTGGATTCAAAGTCTTTCTAGTTTTTCTCTGAGGTTAAAATTTGTCTGTTGGAGCCGAAGTCTTAGGATGTGAAGGAGGTTCTAAAGGCTTTGGTTCAGAAGCACTTGGATCTGAAATCTTTCAAATTCTCTCGAATAAGACTTGTGTCTGTTGGATACAAGACTTAGGATCTGATGTAGAAGTAACAACCAAAATCTGTCGGATCAAAGGAGAAATTAGGATGCAAAGAGGACCCTAGGGGCTTTGAATTCAAAAAACTTCCTAGTTTCTCTGTAGTCAAACTGCTGTCTGTCACATTTGAAAGCTTAAGTAACAAAACAGCGGTAAAAGAATGTCACCAACCGCTATCTGAACCACAGCAACGATGCAAAAAAACTGCCTTCAAGCTAATACCAAAGGATGTCCAAAAATCACCAAGCCTAGTGGTAAAAGAATGCCACCAACAGCTGTCCAAACCAACGTAACATTGCAGTAGGCTGTCTTCAAGCTGATTCCAAAGTATATCCAAAAAATTATTACCCACAGTCGTGGTATAAAATAAATAAATAATAAATAATTATTAAATAATAAAATATAAAATCATTTATTGAAATAAAAACAAGTGCTTTCACTCACACATAAGTGAGCTTCATCAGAACAATCCAACCAGCTAATACAAAGTGTTTAAATAGTTTCTTTGGCGCCAAACTACTTAGTGACAGCACACTGATTGCAAAATATCATACTCCGTAATGAACATAATACATTGTAGAAATATATAGTAAAACCGCTAAAAAACTAACCTATATAAATTTAATAGATGTAACTTATATGCAGATTTATATAAAAATGAAAATGTAATATCTAACCTAATGATCCCTAGTGTGCATTTCCAACTGATTTATGCTATAAAAAAGAAAGAAATATAAAAAACTAATAAAATAACCAACTATCTAATACAAAGTAGTGGTTTGATGGAAATATGGTCATTAAGACCTGGTGGTGTCACTGCATCAACTTCTTTGTATGCAAGCATACTTCTGTAATCACCACCCCTGGGATCCATCACTACATTTTCCAATATAGAAAATTTAAAACTATGCTCGAATCCATGTTTTTCTACATGTCTGTAAAATGCATTGTTTATGTCCTTTGTCCTTATACTATAGAGGTGTGCATATATCAGTTTCTTAAAATGCCTCTCTGTTTTTCCTGTATAGTACCCTGGACAAGCTTCACATTTTGCCCAATAGATAATATGCTTCAAATTGGAGTTACCCTGTTTGAACCTCAATCTTGTCTTATTAATGTTGTTCAGAACAATGCCTTCATCTTCATTAATAGCATAACATTGATTGCAAGAGCCACATTTTGAAGTGTGCTTGGTGCTGTGGTCTGACCCCAAAACTCTTGAACCACTTTCCAATAAACCTTTAAGATTTTTCCCCATCTTATAAACAAAAAATGGTCTTGGGCCCAAATTGTCAATAAAGTCCTGGTCTACCATCAAGACATTCCAATATTCTGTTAATATATCTTTAATTTTGTTTGTATGTGGTCCATATTCTAAAACATAGGCCCTACTAAAAGCTTTTATGGTCTTCCTACAGTTCGTAGCATTAACCACATCAACACCTTTTCTGTTAAGTCCTAATAATGGGACATACTTCTTTCCCCATTCACTTTTAACATACTCATTTACCTCCCTCATCAAGTTCTGATCATAACCTCTTTCCTTAAACAAGTCTGTAATGAATCTGAGTTCGCTTGCCATATCTGTTTGTACGGAAGTCATCCTTACAGCCCTGATACACTGTCCCTTATAAATATTATACATAATTTTTTTACGATGATTGCTAGCAAACGCCAAATACGAGTTACTAAAAGTCTCTTTTCTGTAAATTCTAGACTTAAAGCCTTCATTAGTGTTAGACACAATTGTGTCCAAGTAGGCAACTCCTTCACTACTACTAGTGGATGTAAATTTCAAGAACTCACTACTGATGTTCAGAAATTCTATAAATTTATTAAATGTGTCTTGATCTCCGTCCCATAAAATATAAATATCATCTAAAAAACGTGAATAATATTTAATGGTTTTTTTCATAATATACACTGTTGAATATAGTGTTTTCCTCCCAATCCAGCATTACCAAATTTGCAAATATGGGGGCACATGCCGTCCCCATAGCAATACCTTAAGTTTGTCTGAATAGTTCACCTTCAGAATATATGTAATTATGGTCTAGAACTATAGACATTAGTTCCAATACCAGACAAATTTTGTCCCATTCAAGATGACTGTGTTTCTTTATACTATTAGTGAAGGCTTCCATTCCTTCATCTTTTGGTATGCATGAGAACAAGTCCACTACGTCAATAGATGCAAATAAATAACCCTGTTTCCAAACGTCCACTGGATAATTGTTTAAGAATTCCCAAGAATCTTTAACCATATGTGTTACTTCACCATACAAATGTTTAAGCATGGTGTCTACCAATACACCTAATGGGAAAGTTTTAGACTTACTGCCTGCTTGTGTGGCCGAAATGGTGGATTCCTAATATCTTTATGAATTTTTGGTATGCCTACTATTGTGGCCATTTTAAGAAATTTGACTCTGAGAAAATTATATGTGTCCTCAGTTATTCATCTGTCCAATAAGAATTCTTCTATATGCAAATCAATTTGCCTATAGGCTATGTTTATTTCATTTAAGGGGACCATTTCATAGTTCCCAGATGCATGTAATATGTCATGCTTCTTGGAAGAATATTCAAAACTGTCGTATATGAACACCCCTCACCCTTATCGGGTTTCATAACCCGTAAATTGTTGTTAGTCCTTAGCTCTTTTAATATGTTTTGTTCACCTCGAGAAAGATTACTTCTCATCTTTTTCTTAATAATCTGATTTTGTGTCCGGTATATCTGCTGTTACCAGTCTATCATAAATTTGAACATTAGGATTCATGGGTGGAACAAATGTACTCTTTTTCTTAGGGACACCTATCTTAGGAACAGATTGATCAATGTTATCCTTAAATAACAATGCTTAATTAAATTTCCTAATGTAAAGCTTAAATTCACTTAGGCAATCAACTAGTCTAAAATTAAATGTAGGAATGTACTTTATTCCCTTCGATAATAAACTAGTGTGATTTGTCCAAGGGAGTGTGTGTGTAATTATAAATTTTAAATTGATTGAAACAATGTGTTACTCCATCAGTCACAATATCTTGGCCAACTTTAAACTCTTCCAAACTGTCATTCCCTATATCCATTACCATTTCCTCCCTTTTTCCACTTCCTGATGGTAAAAACTCTTTTTCCTCTATTGTCCTCCCCTTTTCCAATCTATCTGTTTCCCGTTTTTCCACCCCTGATGAAAATTCAAATTATCCTTGTTGTTGTTGTCCCTATAATTATATTGATCTCCATAATCATTAATCTTGTCATGAGCTTGAGTGCCCTTTTGGGGTTGGTCCATATTAGAGTAATATAAATTATTTGTATATAAATTGTTTGCGTCAGGCCTATCTGGGTGGTGCGCCCCTCTCCATTGGTAGGCCTGACCCCTCTTACACTGTTCAGTCTCTTTTCATTTTTTTGCTTTTCCTTTCATATGCTTTTTTTGTTTTCAATTCGGCTGATTCAAATTGTTTCGCATATAATTTTTCCCAATGTGTGAACATTAAGTCTTTCAAAATAATATCATTCAATTGCTCCACTTCATTAATACATTTGCATAAGTTTTCATCATTACATTTGATTAACATTTTCATGTATTGTATACCAAAAGAATCAAATAGTTGATTAAATTTATTCTTGTTTGTGCTAGACAGTTCAATCCCCATAGGAGTTTTAAAAAAACGTAAACCCATAGGTACAATATTAATATCAATACATTTAGACAGATAAGCATTGTCCAATTTAACAGAATTAATGATATTTAATTTTTCCCCAACATATAGATTAAATCTTTTAAAGTTCCCTTTAAATTGTGAGGATCATAATGCTCATAAACATTGTCAACAGAGGTATTGTCAAAGGCACAATGATTGTCAAAAAAGTTTTTTAGATAGGCTTCCTTATTACACTCTGTCGTTTTTACATTTCCCACACATTCACTATGCTTGATAGGATGTACAGTACCTTTGTCATCTCCACCCTTGGAATAAGTACGCATAAGTTGCGTTCTTTTTCGCTTTGTACCAGTCCTCCTGGCCTCTTCAGTTAGGTTTCCAAAAGAAAAGTCAAATGTAAAATCTGTGGGTGCAAGCCGACTGTTACTAGGTTCTACTTGGTTATGTAAAGTAGGTAAGTCTATTTCTCCAAACCTAGTCTGTTTGTGCCTTTGTCCATTAGGTATTTCGGGAGAAGAAGTAACCAAAATCGAACTGTCTCTAGGTGTCCTTCCACCATCTACATGGTCAGTACCGACTGTACAACCCAAATTCATTGTTTTAAGATTAGAAGTACGACCACTGCTAGTATTCATAGCACCCATAATGTTGGTGGTACCATTGCAATCAGTAGTATCGCCTGTGCTAGCTCCAAAAGATGACAACAAAGATAAAAACTTACTCACATCACCCCTAAGTAAAGAAACCTCTGACTGAAGTTTCTTAAATGCTTCCTTTTGAATGGGCGAGGACGCATTAGATTTGTTGTGTTCGGACTCCATGAGCAACGACAACTGAATCTGCACTGAAAGCATTCAGTCTACACCATAAGTAACAAAACTTAGCGGTAAAGAATGCCACCAACTGCTATCCGAACCACAGCAACGATGCAAAAGCTGCCTTCAAGCTGATACCAAAGGATATGGTGCAAAAAACTGCCTTCAAGCTAATACCAAAGGATGTCCAAAAATCACCAGGCCTAGCGGTAAAAGAATGCCACCAACAGCTGTCCGAACCACAGCAATGTTGCTGTAGGCTGTCTTCAAGCTGATTCCAAAGGATATCCGAAAAAATATTACCCACAGTCGTGGTGTAAAATATAAAGTAATTTATTGAAATAAAAACAAGTGTATGTTAAGTGCTTTCACTCACACATAAGTGAGCTTCATCAGAACAATCCAATCAGCTAATACCAATACTCGAGCTCATGACAAGATTAATGATTATGAAAATCAGTATATTTATAGGGACAACAACAACAAGGATAATTTGAATTTTCATCAGGGGTGGAAAAACGGAAAAAGGTAGATTGAAAAAGGGAAGGAAAAAGGAGGAAAAAGAGTTTTTACCATCAGGAAGTGGAAAAAGGGAGGAAATGGTAATGGATATAGAGAATGACAGTTTGGAAGAGTTTAAAGTTGGCAAAGATATTGTGACTGATGGAGTAACACTTTGTTTCAATCAATTTAAAATTTATAATTACACACATACTCCCTTGGATAAATCACACTTCAGTTTATTATCGAAGGGAATGAAGTACATTCCTACATCTAATTTTAGACTAGTTGATTAAGTGAATTTAAGCTTTACATTAGGAAATTGAATTTAGCATTGTTATTTAGGGATAACATTTATCAATCTGTTCCTAAGATAGGTGTCCCTAAGAAAAAGAGTACATTTGTTCCACCCATGAATCCTAATGTTCAAATTTATGATAGATTGGTAACACAGCAGATATACCAGACACAAAATCAGATTATTAAGAAAAAGATGAGAAGTAATCTTTCTCGAGATGAACAAAACATATTAAAAGAGCTAAGGACTAACAACAATTTATGGGTTATGAAACCCGACAAGGATGGGGGTGTTGTCATATACGACAGTTTGGAATATTCTTCGAAGATGCATGACATATTACATGCATCTGGGAATGAAACGGTCTCCTTAAATGAAATAAACATAGCCTATAGGTGAATTGATTTGCATTTAGAAGAATTCTTATTGGATAGACGAATAACTGAGGACACATATAATTTTCTCAGAGTCGAATTTCCTAAAATGGCCACAATAGTAGGCATTTAAAAAATTCATAAAGATATTAGGAATCCACCATTTCGGCCAATAACAGCAGGCAGTAAGTCTAAAACTTTCCCATTAGGTGTATTAGTAGACACCATGCTTAAACATTTATATGGTGAAGTAACACATATGGTTAAAGATTCTTGGGAATTCTTAAAAAATTATCCAGTGGACATTTGGAAACAGGGTTATTTATTTGCATCTATTGACATAGTGGACTTGTTCTCATGCATACCAAAAGACGAAGGAATGGAAGCCTTCACTAATAGTATAAGGAAACACAGTCATCTTGAATGGGACACAATTTGTGTGGCATTGGAACTAATGTCTATAGTTCTAGACCATAATTACATCTATTTTGAAGGTGAACTATTCAGACAAATTAAAGGTGTTGCTATGGGGGTGGCATGTGCCCCCATATTTGCAAATTTGGTAATGCTGGATTGGGAGGAAAACACTATATTCAACAATGTATATTATAAAAAAAAACATTAAATATTATTCACGTTTTTTTAGATGACATTTATATTTTATGGGAAGGAGATCAAGATACATTTAATAAATTTATAGAATTTCTGAACATCAGTAGTGAGTTCTTGAAATTTACATCCACTAGTAGTAATGAAGGAGTTGCCTACTTGGACACAATTGTGTCTAACACTGATGAAGGCTTTAAGTCTAGAATTTACAGAAAAGAGACTTTTAGTAACTCGTATTTAGAGTTTACTAGCAATCATCCTAAAAAATGATGTATAATATTTATAAGGGACAGTGTATCAGGGCTGTAAGGATGACTTCCATACAAACAGATATGGCAAGTGAACTCAGATTCATTGCAGACTTGTTTAAGGAAAGAGGTTATGATCAGAACATGATGAGGGAGGTAAATGAGTATGTTAAAAGTGAATGGGGAAAGAAGTATGTCCCATTATTAGGACTTAACAGAAAAGATGTTGATGTGGTTAATGCTACGAACTGTAGGGAGACCATAAAAGCTTTTAGTAGGGCCTGTGTTTTAGAATATGGACCACATAAAAACAAAATTAAAGATATATTAACAGAATATTGGAATGTCTTGATTGTGGACTAGGACTTTATAGACACTTTGGGCCCAAGACCAGTTTTTGTTTATAAGATAGGGAAAATCTTAAAGGTTTATTGGAAAGTGGTTCAAGAGTTTTAGGGTCAGACCACAGCACCAAGCACACTTCAAAATGTGGCTCTTGCAATCAGTGTTATGCTATTAATGAAGATGAAGGCATTGTTCTGAACAACATTAATAAGCCAAGATTGAGGTTCAAACAGGGTAACTGCAATTCGAAGCATATTATCTATTTGGCAAAATGTGAAGCTTGTCCGGGATACTATATAGGAAAAACAGAGAGGCATTTTAAGAAACGGATATATGCACACCTCTATAGTATAAGGACAAAGGACATAAACAATGCACTTTACAGACATGTAGAAAAACATGGATTACAGCATACTTTTAAATTTTCTATATTGGATAATGTAGTGATGGATCCCAGGGGTGGTGATTACAGAAGTATACTTGCATACAAAGAAGTTTGGTGGTAATTATTAACAGATGCAGTGACACCACCAGGTCTTAATGACCATATTTCCATCAAATAACTACTTTATATTAGATAGTTGGTTATTTTATTAGTTTTTTTATATTTCTTCTTTACAGCATAAATCAGTTGGAAATGTATACTAGGGATCATTAGGTTAGATATTACATTTTTTTATATACATCTGCATATAAGATACATCTATTAAATTTATATTGGTTAGTTTTTTAGCGGTTTCACAGCTCCTCGTGGTGTCCTGCAGAGTTCTACAAGCAGCAGAGAGTGAAAGAGTGACTTTCCTTGATTTATACGTATTTTTTTCTGGCTTTCTTTTTGACTACTGTATCTCGACTGCATTTCGCCTAAAAACCCTTGAAATCAGCTCTGCATATTGTTTTTACTGTATTTGTGTTGCTTCTAAACTGTTTGCACTTTAAAAGGTAGTTTTTGTTTAATTTAACTGTTAGGCTAACACACTCAAGTACGCTAGCCATTTTAAAGCATTTACTGTTTGTTACTGTATCCTTTTCCTCTGTCTCTGAAAAAAAGAAAAAAAAAAAATATCCTTGTTTTCCCGCCTTACTGAACTAGAATAGTCCAGTCTTCAGATTTTGCTGATCTCTGGGCTTTGTCATAGTTCCTGTGCTATCCATATCCTTATTTGGATAAGAGGAAGCTACTTTGCTCACCAGTGGGAGTGGGGAGCACTGAGCAACCTCTCTGTCCCTAGAGGAGTGGTTCCAGCCCAGCAACTTGTAGTTTATTGGCCATTTTGGGTCAATTCCTAGCTCTTTTCAACCCCCTGCTATAAAGCCCGCTTTTGCGCACTTTTGTGCTTGTATACGACTCAGCACAGCTCCTCGTGGTGTCCTGCAGAGTTCTACAAGCAGCAGAGAGTGAAAGAGTGACTTTCCTTGATTTATAAGTATTTTTTTCTGGCTTTCTTTTTGACTACTGTATCTCGACTGCATTTCACCTAAAAACCCTTGAAATCAGCTCTGCATATTGTTTTTACTATATTTGTGCTCCTTCTAAACTGTTTGCACTTTAAAACTTAGTTTTTGTTTAATTTAACTGTTAGGCTAACACACTCAAGTGTGCTAGCCGTTTTAAAGCATTTACTGTTTGTTACTGTATCTTTTTCTTCTGTCTCTGAAAAAAAAGAAAAAAAAAATATCCTTGTTTTCCCGCCTTACTGAACTAGAATAGTCCATTCTTCAGATTTTGCTGATCTCTGGGCTTTGTCATAGTTCCTGTGCTATCCATATCCTTATTTGGATAAGAGGAAGCTTCTTTGTTCACCAGTGGGAGTGGGGAGCACTGAGCAACCTATTTGTCCCTAGAGGAGTGATTCTAGCCCAGCAACTTGTAGTTTATTGACCATTTTGGGTCAATTCCTAGCTCTTTTCAACCCCCTGCTATAAAGCCCGCTTTTGAGCGCTTTTGCACGAATTTGCGTGAAGTTGCTCATAGAGCAGCATTGGGCAGCGCCAGTTAATCAAGTTTAAACTATTTCTGGCTCCGCAAAGTGTGCTCTTCAATTTTTCCCTTAGAACTGCTCTACTTGCAATCTAAACAGTCTATTCTCTATCTGAAAAGCCCAGCACTTGCTCCTAAAGCATTTTTATACAGGTAAAGCTATCTTAAACAAAAAGAAAGTACTTCATTCACCCAAATCCCCTTGAGTACCCATTTCCCTATAGGTCCTTTCTGACTCAGTTACACAGCAATCCTTTACACTATTCTAGCATGTCGAAGGGTCAGTTGCTGGCGTCTTCTCCTGTTCAGCTGGTGAATCTGGGAATCTTGAGGCAATGTTACAATTGCCTCATGTACACAGACAACCCTCTCCTCCTCCCAACAAATACAAATATATGTGAGAGATGCAACTATATAGCCAAACTGGAGGCTGAGCTCTCTCAACTCAGTACTGGCAAAACCAGTCAGGAGGAGAAGGTAACCACGCACACCACAAACCCAGTCTCACATAGACCTATCACAACTGCAAAGCAAACACATAAACACACAAAAACATACTCAGAGGCTCTGATTAAAAATCTACCAAAACAACAGAGGCCTCCAAAGCAGACACCCAAGCGACCACTACCTCAAGACATAGCACATGCAACACATAGTTCACAAAGTCAGTGTGCTAAACAGTCACAGCCCTTAAGGCCAAACAACATGCCAGATACACTTGTAATATGTGACTCCATAGTCAGACACACTGACGTCCCGCTCACCAGACTGAACAAGGAAAAGGTTACAGTAAAAGCTGCCTGTCGGGCGCTAGAATCCGCCACATAACACAAGCACTCAGGTCACTCCAAAGCAAGTACAAATATGACTCAGTCATTGTCCATGCCGGTGTGAATGACCCGAGACGTACCTCCCTGGACTACATGAAAAGAAACATAGAGGAGCTCTCTGATTATGTAGCCCAGGCTGGTATGACCCTGACCCTGAGCAGCATCTTACCCTCACCAAAAATGATGCCACAGTACAAAGACAAAATGATCAGCTTTAACAATTGGCTTAATTACTGGTGTCATTCTAAGGGGATCCAATGTCTGTCTGCTTGGGATGACATGCTAGACAAGCCATGCTGCTTCACAAGGGATGGCTTGCACCTGTCACCCCTGGGCTTCCGGATATTGGCCAAGGCTCTTGCCACCCCCATAGTGCCTTTTTTAGGCAAGGCTCAAAAGACAAACCCACCTCCCTAGAAAACACAAGTGAAAAAAAACTAAGGGTAATGCTGCTCAATGCCAGAAGTCTAAACCTCAAGATGCACGCTCTTGAAGCCCTCCTCAGTATGAAGAACATCGATGTCTGTGCAGTGACTGAAACCTGGTTCAAGGCTCCTGAGAGCACCCCAGCACTACCAAGTTTTGCCTCATATAATGCTTTCCGGCCCCAAAACTTGGACTGAACCACAAAAGGAGGGGGAGGATCCATATTCATCAAAGATACCCACACCTCCAGGTTAGTGGCAATGCACGAAGCATCGGAGACCATCCAGGTGCAACTAACCAAAACTGCCCTACAGTTTGTAGCATGCTACAGACCACCCACTCAAACTCAGGAACCCCACTCAGCCTTCCTGAAGACAATGGAGAGTATGAATGTCTCTCCAAATACCATCATATTGGGAGTCTTCAGCTACCCAAACATAGACTGGGAACATTACTCAAGCCCCAACACCCTAGCCCAAAGGTTCCTAGAATTCATAAACTCAAATTCGATGGAACAACTAGTTACCACTCCCACAAGAGGAGATAATAGACTAGACCTGATCATCACAAACATGGGGACAAAATGCTCCACACCAGAAGTATACCCCTCATTGGTGAGATCAGACCATAAATTAATCTCACTGGAAATCCACATCCCGCCCCCACCCCCTGCTCAAAAGACCACAGTGAAGAACTTCTCAAAAGCCGACTTTACACTTCTTAAGTCTGAAGTGGTATCCTTCAAGGTCCCTGGGCCAATGGAAACCACAACCCACACCACTGAATCCTTTATAAATGCCTTCTATGGGCACCTTCAAGAATGCATGGATCATGCAATCCCTAATAAAACCAAGACCCATTCCCCCAAAGGCAGGTGCCCTGTCTGGTGGACCCCAGCCATTAACAAACTTTACAACAGGAGGAGGAAGCTACTACATGACAGAGCAAAATCCCTAAAAGGGAAGGCATCTCTGATCAGTACTAGCAAAAAACTACGATCACTCATAAAATCATCCAAGGCCAACTTTGAGAGAAAAATCGCAAAAGACACAAAAGACAATCACAAGGCCTTCTTTAGCTATGTTAGAAACCTGGGTGGAAACTCCGAGTTAGTCCAAAATGACACAAAATACACTGAACCCACAGACATTGCCAACATTCTGGCAGACAGGTTCAGTGCAAATTTCTCCACCCCCCCCCCCAAAAGGAGAAATATCTATCCCAGCAGAGTGTAGTCTCCCTAACATCTCAGATGCCCAGGTGAGAGCCGCCCTCACCAAAGCTAAAAACACAGCATCAATGGGACCGGATGGTGTCCCGGGCTGCATGTTACATGAACTCCAAGAGGAACTAAACCCGCACATAAGGCTGCTGTTTAATCTTAGCCTTACTACAGGATACGTACCCAAAGAGTGGCGTACAGCAACAGTGGTCCCACTCCACAAAGACGGTGCTTCTATGGACCCTGGAAATTACCGCCCCATAAGCTTGACGAGCCTGGTCTGCAAGGCTATGGAAAGGATCATTATGGAACTCATAAACAAAGACATTGGGGACCTACAGACATAGGATCCTACCCAGTTTGGCTTTGTCAAGGGCAGAGCCTGCCTTTTGAACTTGGTCGACTTTTTTGAAACGGTCACTAAGGCCATTGACGAGGGTAAGGCAGTTCACACAGCCTACCTTGACCTTGCAAAAGCCTTCGACGCAATACCCCACTCGGGCATCATAGACAAACTCACCAGCTTAAATGTAAACCCATATGTCACAAGATGGGTTGCAAACTGGCTCAAGGACAGAACCCACAAGGTCAGAATTGCTGGAGCCATGTCAGACTCTAAGCCAGTCACAAGCGGTGTCCCACAGGGCTCAGTCCTGGGACCCCTCTTGTTCAGCATTTATTTTTCTGAGGTGCAAGCAAACATAGGAGGATTGTGGCTGACAAAGTTTGCAGATGACTGCAAACTGGGTGCCATAATTGATACTCCAGCGGACACAAGCATCCTTCAGAGAGGCCTCATAGAAACGGATAATTGGTGCCAGAGCCATGGCCTTAAACTGAACGCCAAAAAATGTATAGTCATACCCTTTGGGAAAAACAAGGTACCCACAAATTACCACATAGGTGGTAATCCATTAAGTACGGAAGAGGTAATCAGGGACCTAGGGACCCAAGTTGACAGTAACCTCTCATTTGACACTCACATTGCCAAGGTAGTTAGGAAGACCTTCTATATTGCCCACCTTATCATGAAGGGACTCACATCTAGATCAAGAGAGGTCATTGTGCCCCTGTACTCTTCTCTTATCAGGCCAATGATTGAGTACAATGCCCCATTTGGAATGTATCTTACCCGACACCTGCAGCAGTTGGAAATACCCCAAAAGTTCCCCACCAAGAGGATAAAGGGTCTCAAACATATGTCATATGCTGCCCGGCTGAAGAAACTCCAGCTCTTTTCAGTCGCTTACCGCCTACTCAGAGGTGATCTATGCCTGACGTACAAGGCCATGTCCAATCCGGAATTAATGGACATGCTCCACCTCGGAAAATCCAAATCCATCAGAGCCATGAGAGCAAGAGATTTGAACCTCAACACAGAAATAAATAGGACGTGCTGGAGGGACAGATTCATAACCCAAAGGCTCCCTACACTCTGGAACAGAATCCCAGTCCATGTTAGGCAGAGCCCCTCACTAACTCTCTTCAAGAGAAATCTTGACGAGTGGATGGGAGATCGTAGGCTTACCCCGGGGGTCATCTCGTGTCACTACTAGACAGAGGCACAGTAAACTAAACCCTAAATGGGCGTAGTATTCTCATCCCAAGGGGTGGTGAAAGCCACACACACTCTGGCTAGGCTTATAAATGCCCTAGGGCAGATAGCCTAGTACAAACCTATGAACCTACTATATATTTGTACAATGTATTATGTTCATTACGAACAGGTTTGTATGATATTTTGCAATCAGTGTGCTGTCACTTTAAGTACTTTGGCACCAAAGAAACTATTTAAACACTTTGTATTAGCTGGTTGGATTGTTCTGATGAAGCTCACTTATGTGTGAGTGAAAATGCTTAACATACACTTGTTTTTTTTTTCAATAAATGATTTTATATTTTATACCAATAATCCAAAAGCAAGGAAACAGTCCTCCAACAGTCGAACACAAGGATTTTATTCACAAAACCAATGTAGAACACAGATAAAACGTAAACGCTATTAAAAGATCAGAGTGCGTTTTCGTCTACATAAAACTGTAAGACTTCATCAGACAACCATTCATTTTAAAAAAACACATTTTATACATTCATGTGGTTGAAAGCAACCGATAAAACCCTTTACTTAATAATCCCATTAACTAATTAATGAAAGTTGACCCAAAAAAACTGATTAAGGAAAGATAAAAACACTTTGATGCTCATCACAATAAATATACAATTCATTTTGTTTAATATGTTTAAAAACCATTTGTTTGTGATAATACTAAAACTTTAAAAACTGTAAAAAAATCAATAAATATTTAAATAAATAGTTAAAATCTTGTTGTTCAGTAAATAATTCATTCCCCTTGTTTTACTCACTAAAAAAATCATGGTTAAAATAGCACCATCTGCTGTTCTTACTAGGCTATTACTGAAATTCATCTAAATTCTAGCTGCTCTTAATTTTAGTACTGAGCTTAGAGATATATGATCATTCAGCCCTGGATCGCTTGTCGCTTCCAAAAAAATCTGCCACCACAACTCTTTGGATTCTAGTCTTTCCTCCCACAGGCCTCCCCTTGTTTCTTTTTTGACCTGTTCTGCCACAAAGAAAGAAAAACTAGAATTCCCACAAACTAATGTGTGCTTGTATAAAGCATTTGTTTCTTTTTTCTTAGATATTTCGTAGATGTGTTCGTAGATTCTCTTCCTCAATGCTCTTTCTGTTTTTCCTACATAGTATGAATTGCATTGTGAACACAGAGCTACGTATACCACACCTTGAGAATCACAATTGAAGTGACCTGTTGCATTTATGTTGCAATCCCTTGCTGTTATGGCAACCTTAGCCTTATTACTAATATATGGACATTGGTTGCAATGACCACACTGGAATGTTCCGTACCTTGTGTCAGGTATGGCCATATTGCAAGAGTCTTCTCTGGTATTCCATTTGTTGTGTTCTAGCAACTTTTTAATACTTTTGCCATTTTTGTATACTATTTTTGGCATGTTCTTATTAATGTTCTGAAGATCAGAAAAAGAAATGAAATTAGTCCATTCCCTCTGGAAAATCTTTTTCACTTCAGTATTAAATGAATTAAATTCCATAACCAAAGCTGATTTGTACTGGTGTTCCTCCTTATCCCTAATATTATTCATTTTCTCCTGTGGTGGAATGTTGATGTCTGAACAGATAAGTCCTTTGCCCTTAATGGGCTGGAATTTTGTAGGTCTGTTCAGTTCCACTTCCCTTCTAATATTGGAAATGAATTCTTGTGGATAGCCCCTAGCTAGAAACATTCCTTCTAGTGTGTTACATTCCTTGACAAAATCCTCATTTTTACTAGTCATGCGACACCCCCTCACAAATTGTCCTTTAACAATATTCCTTTTGCAGTGTGGGGGGTGTGCGCTAGTAAAATGTAAAAATGAATTGCAGAAGGTGCTTTTTCTAAAAACCTTAGTTTCAAAGTCCGTATTATTCCCATTCTTATATATTTCTACATCTAAGTATTGTAGTCTGTCAGTAGACATAGTGTATGTAAATTTTAAAAAATTGGTGGTGTTTTGAAGATAAGTAAAAAACTCTAAAAATTTCTCAACACCCCCCTTCCAAAAAATGACTATATCATCTAAAAAACGCCTATAAAGCGTCCAATATTGCTCATACCCAGAATTCAAAACAAAATTCGCTTCCCATGCTGCTAATACGATGTTAGCATAAGTGGGTACGCAAGCCGCACCCATTGCTACACCACTTATTTGGTGATAGTATTCATCATTGAATCCAATGAAATTGTTCCTTAGTACTACTTCAACTAATTCAACAACTGCTACTTTCTCTGAATGTGTGAGCTTATTATCCAAAAATACCATATCCTCAAAAAACCTCATCCCTTCATCATGGGGTATACATGAAAATAAGTCTACGACGTCTATTGTCACAAAAAGTAGGTCATTAGTTAATAATTCAGGATTAATGTTCCTCAATAGGTCCCAAGAATCCTTAAGAATGTATTTATTGGTATTACACATATGTTTTGTTGTGATGTCAACATATTTAGCTATGGGGAGAGTCTTGGAGCCATCGGCTGCCACTATAGGTCTCAAGGGGGGGGGTCAGTAACATTTTTATGTACCTTCGGTATACCAAAGATGATGGGTATCCTCGGTTTCGGTACGTAAAGAAATTGATGCAATTTCACATCAATAGTGCCCTCCATAAGCATATTATTTAAAATGTTATCTATTTTCTGGTATGCCAAAAGAACCTCATTCTGAGAGACTATCCTGTATTTGTTGTCATCTCCTAGGATGGTATTCATTTTTCCATCATAGATAATATTTTCCATGATGACCACCCCTCCCCCCTTATCAGGTTTCATAATCCTTATTTGATTGTTCTGTCTTAACTCATTCAGCATCTTACATTCTTCTTCCGTTATGTTATTCTCTTTTTTACTGAATTTAAATTCTTTCCTAATTTTCTTTTCCAAAACGGAATCCAAGTTTCTTATTTGGGGGTGGTATGGTGGGTTAAATGTACTTTTTCTAGTTAAAACTTGTTGCTGGGAACCAGGATCCGATCCCCTGGGGGGTAAAGTAACTTGTAAGTTCACTTTTCTCAAAAACAATTTCATATCTATTATAGTTTGTACTATGTCACCTTTGGTGTTGGGAATATATTTAAAACCTTTACTGAGAACATCAAAGTGAATTTTATTGATGGAAATGTTGCTAAAATTATAAATAGAGAAATTGTATAATGAAAAAGTAGTACCTGTTTGTAATATTCCTTCATCCATTTCTTGACGTACTACGGGTTGGGCTGCAAGGGTCGTGTTCTGAGTAGGGGAAGAAATAGGGGTTGGGGCAAGGGTGTATAAAGAATTAACTAATACCTCCCTCTCCCTCTTCTCCCTCCCCTCTGCTGAAAATTTTGAAAGCGTTTATTATTACCTTGTTGCGGTGTTTCATTCATTAATGGAGGAAATTCAGAATCATAGTCCATCCTGTCATAGGAATTGTTGGAAAAAACTCTAAAATCATTTCTGTTGTTGCCCTTATTGTTATTATTCACCCTCCCGTTGTGCTCCCATGTTGCAGAGGGTGGCTTTGGGTAACTAACATCATTTTCATAATCTTCCATGTCCCTCCTCAATTTATCAATCTTTCTTTGTTTAAGTGAAATACATTTGGCATCTATATCTGAGCCTATCCTATAATATCTCTCTTTTTCACTTCTGATTTCAAATAACATATCATTCTTAATAAAACCATCTAACACAGTTATTTCTTCTTCTAATTTTTCTAATTTCCTATTATTCTCCTTTATTATAAGCCTCAAAATATTGATGCCACAATCATTGAAAATACTAATAAGTTCTGTATGGAATGCAGTACCCGGTTCCACATTGTTGGGGTACTTCCAGACCCTTAAACCTTTGGGTACTATTTTTAGCTTAATGCATTCCAAAAGGTAACAGTTTTCAATGTTCAGTTCTTTATGTTTGTGCATCAGTCCAGCCAGTTTATCAAGTTTTAAAGCATAGGAGTCACCATCCACTGGTGCACCATCCTGTGCTCTGTGCAAACTCATATTCGTAGGATTTTTTAACCAATCCTGTACATTAAAATTGTCAAAAGCAGTGGGAACAGTACCTGGGGCTTTTGAGCCTGAACAGTCCTTTTGAGCTCTCCGAATACTGTCCATACCCCGACTCTCGTTAATATTGTGCTGTTCGTTGGGAATTTGTAAAACCATAGGTGTGTCGGCAGGATTGAAGTCGCTACCATTCGGTTCCGCTTCCTCCATCCTTCCAGGGCTCTGCTCAATATGATGTCTCTTCCGTTTATGTTTGGACAGCCCTCCTCCTTCCGTCCCTTCGGACGTGTCTTCCCCTTCATTGTGTCTCCGACTCTCAACTAGCACCGAACAGAGAGGGGTAAGGAGCTCAATGAGCTTCGTAAGTTGTCCAATTAGTTTTCGGGTCTGTCCCACTTCTTCCCGGTTCACCGTTGTCAAACTGCTATCCATGAATAGCGCCGTAACAAACCAAAACCAAGAATAGGCGCCAAATTCGAAAAATAGTACCAATAATCCAAAAGCAAGGAAACAGTCCTCCAACAGTCGAACACAAGGATTTTATTCACAAAACCAATGTAGAACACAGATAAAACGTAAACGCTATTAAAAGATCAGAGTGCGTTTTCGTCTACATAAAACTGTAAGCCTTCATCAGACAACCATTCATTTTGAAAAAAACACATTTTATACATTCATGTGGTTGAAAGCAACCAATAAAACCCTTTACTTAATAATCCCATTAACTAATTAATGAAAGTTGACCCAAAAAAACTGATTAAGGAAAGATAAAAACACTTTGATGCTCATCACAATAAATATACAATTCATTTTGTTTTATATTTTATACTATGACTGTGGATAATAATTTTTTGGATATCCTTTGGAATCAGCTTGAAGACAGCCTACCGCAATGTTACTGTGGTTCGGACAGCTGTTGGTGGCGTTCTTTTACCGCTAGGCTAGGTGATTTTTGGCTATCCTTTGGTATTAGCTTGAAGGCAGTTTTTTGCACCGTATCCTTTGGTATCAGCTTGAAGGCAGCTTTTTGCATCATTGCTGTGGTTCGGATAGCGGTTGATGGCGTCCTTTTACTACTAAGTTTTGTTACTTATGGTGTAGACTGAACGCTTTCAGTGCAGATTCAGTTGTCGTTCCATCTGAAAGCTTAGGATCCAAAGGAGGCTGAAAATGTTTTGGATCTACAGAGCTTGGATCCTAAATCATTCCATGTCTCTGTAATAAGACTTGTGTCTGTTGGATCCAAAGGCTTAGGATCTAATGCAGAAGTAACAGCAGACCTGCTAGATCCAAGGAGAACTTAGGATCTGTAAAGAGCCATAGAGGACTTTGGATTCGTAATTATTGTTTGAAGATAAAAATTATGTCTGTTGGATCTGAAAAAACTTAGGCTCCAATGATAGGAGTCAAACCTGTCAGATCTATAGAGGATTAAAAATCCAGAGGAGATCTTAGAGATGCTGGATCCAAGGTGGCTGGATCCGAACTCTTTCAGACTCTCTCTCTCTCCTTTTTTTTTTGGTTTATAATGAAGACGAAGCCAAAGAATTAGAATACCTGGACCTTTTGAAGGGTCCTTGAATATCGAACTCCAGCAATATTCTGAAAAAAAGTAGTTAGCAGCAAATCTTTCAATATTAATTCAAGTTCTGAAGAACTGTGTGGTCAGATCCAAAGAAGGTCAGATCGGACATAGCTTCGGAAGCAGTTTTTGTTCTTTCTTTTTGGTTCTGAAGAAGTAGGGACTAGAGAAGCTGAGAAACTAGAGCTTTTGACAGGTCTTTACATTTTATATGGGTTGAGCCCCAGCAATTGCTTCAGAAAAAAGAAGACAGTTGTAAAGCCTTTAACATCAGCTTATTCTTTCCTGTCTTGCAGAAACTCGCAATAAAAACTGCAATCCTAAAAAATATAAACCAACGTTGTAGCAATGGAATTTAAAGAACTACAACAAATCTTGTATATAAAATAAATATTGATAGTAATAAAATACAGACACCAAAACAGAAAAATAAACTGTCACAATAATGGAGGAAAAATGGCTGGTAAAAGACTAAAAAGGTAAAGGGAAGGAGATTTTTCCTAGCAGTAAAGGAGAAAGTCGATAAACTTGACCAAGTTAAAATTGAAGAAATAGTAATTTGTTAAAGTTAGAAAGAAAACACAATAAGAAATAACTTATCTTTCACAGAAAACTCAAGATATGAAGGCAACCACATCTGAACTCTAAAGCGGCAAATGAGATCTGAGGGATGTTAGGGGTGGTACATTATGGGTAAGGAAGGGACTCAAGAGTTTGTTGGAGGGCAGGAGCCAGAATAAGAGTTTGGTTGGAGCTGAACCCATACATTGAAGAAAAATGTACACTGACATCAGATCAGAAGACTTCAGGAAGTTCTGAAAGGTCTACTAGAAGCCAAAATCACAAATGACAATTTGGATGGGAAATAGAGGGAGTGGAGTTTGAGTTGTAAGAAGACAACATGAATTTATCAGCATGTTAAATGCTTAGCTTCCATCTACTTCAACCAGTGGGACTGAGTCCCCAGCGAGGCTGATACAGGTGGTACTAAAGAACATTTTGAAATACTGTGGAGGCAAACACTGCCCTTGATGGTATGAAATTTCATCCAGGGATGTGTAACTAAAGAATGTTGTCAAAGTAACAGCTGCCATAATGGAATGAGCCTTTGGTTTGAAAGGTAAGGAAAATCATTTAACTTTGTAAGCAAAAGAAATGTCAGTAAGCCATCTGGACAAGTTACCTTCAGTACTTCCTTTCCTGCTGTAACTAAGGAAAAGGATACAAAACGCTGGTCAGATTTCCTAATGTCCTTCATCCTGTGTACATAAAATCTTAATTGTCCATGCAGATTCAAATGGTGACACGTATTCACCCTTATTACTGAATTTCAGGAAAAACACTGGCAAATGACTAGACTAATTTAAGTTAGACTTAGAGGCCACTTTAAGCAATAAGGTTGGAAAATTGTAAGTAATGGTACCCTCTTCTTGTATTAAATTAAAGTGGCTTACATGACGAAGTCTGAAGCTCTGACACTCATTTAACAGAAGTCCCAGCAACCAAGAATAGTTTTCTAAGATAACAACTTTACATCCACATCAGCGTCAGGCTCATTGGAAGCCTGGATAAAACCTGTAATACAAAGGACAGATCCCAAGGAGGAACTGGATCTCTCATGGGGGGCCTTAGAAGAAACGTCCCATTCAAAAAGGCTTTAGAAAGTCTCCAGGAAAGTATGGGAGAATGATCTTGACCAACATAAAAATTGGAAATGGCTGACGAATGAACCTTGATAGCACAAAAGGTAGCCCGTGATTGAAAAAGACCAATTAAGAATTCTATAACTGCATCTAAAGGTGCAGAAAAAAGATCCAAGCCTTTAGAGATGGCCCAAATACTAACTCTCTTCTATTTGATGCAATAAATTTTTCTTGTGGAAGACATTTGTAATGAGGAAAGAATATGATCCACTCTGGTGAAAAGCTTCAGATTGCTGGCCATTTTTATGAAGAGGGGGAACCAAGCAGTCAGCTTGAGGGATATGAGATTCAGGTGAACCTGCCCCAGCTAGTGTGAGATTAGATCCAGGATTGGATCCAGAGGTCAAGGAGGATAAACCAGGTGAGGCCTCAAGATGGGTAATAAAACCTGTCTAGGCTAGAAGGGGGCTATGAGGATCACAGTTGCTTTGCACCATGCTTTTAATAAAATGCATACAATCATGGGAGTCAGGGATATGCATAAAGGAAACCAGGTGGCCATAATGGACTAGAGTACCCCTCAGGGACTGTTCCTTCTGAGGACTCAATATGCAAAGCATTTGCTGCACTTGGTGTTGCAAGGTGTTCCAAACAGGTAACAGCAAGGTTGGCCCTAATGGCTGAAAAATGATACCGCCAATTCCATATTGTGGAACCATTTGTGAGGAAATAAAATACTCCTGCTCAACTTGTCATGCAGGATGTTGGGCTTCCCTGGGATGTATGTTGCAATCAGAAAGTGCTGGGAAGACATCACACACTGCCTCACTCTCATAGCATGTTGACACAAGGGGTAAGATCAGCCATCTTGCCTGTTGATTCATCAAAACACAGCTATATTAATACCCTGGATTGATATCACACCTTCAGGGAAGCAGTCCTGAAAAGCCTGCAATACTAGGAGAACCGCTCTCATCTCCAAAACATTGATGTACAAACCGGGCTCCAAATGGGACAAGGTAACTTGGAACATTCTTCCCTCAAAGTCCCTCCACCCCTAGGAAGAAAGAATATGGGGTCACCATGGCTGAGGGAGGAGGAAGGACAAAGGGGCAATTTAATGACACACTGCTGGGCATCATCCACCAAAGAGATGTGGTGGCATCGAAGCTGTCATGTTCATGGAAAACTATAGGAAGAGTTGTCAGAAACTACTGAACTGAAAGAGTCCACTGAAGAGCTCTAAAAAACAAAAACAGGCCAAAGGGATTAATGAGAGGGTAGCCACCATAAGCAGACAAAGGATGAGAGAAGTGGGTGGTCTCTGAGAAAGAAGAACTTGAAAGGTCTTAAGACATATTGACAACAACCTTGAAAAATGAAGCCTGGCTTTCTGGTCCAGATGGCAATTGATGAACTCCAAAGCCTTGACCTGACCTAGCCCGGGTTTGTCAAAGTTCACTATAATCCCTAAGGCTAGGCAGAGATGGAGTTAAGAGTCCTTTGACACGGGGGGGGGGGGCTAAGATCAAGTTGTGTACTGTTTGTAATCAGAATGATGCCCCTGACACAACCATAAGGAGCTAATTGTCCAGATAAGGGAAAACTACAAACCTTACAAAATGAACCACGCTGCTTCCATTGCCATGCATTTGATGGATACTAGGACACCTGGGGGGCTGTGGTGAGATTGAAGGGCAGTGCTCAAAATTGATAGTGACTGATTCCCCGACAAAAGTGCAGAGACTTTCTGGAATGTTTGGCTATCTTATGTGATGGCAAACATCCTTGAGGTACACCAAACACAGAGTCGTCATTCATTAGCAGAGGTAGAATGGACTGCACAATTACTCTCCAGAGCTTGATCTTTTTGACAAATTTAGTCTATGTACGTCCAAGAGTTCCTTGTTTTTCCTGGGTACCAAAAAACAATCTTGAGCAGCCCTCATACCCTCTGGTCTGGTGGGGGCCTCCTGGATTACTTGTTTTATAAGCAGTTTTTCTGTTTCTCCTACGGTTTCCTTAATTGCTAGGGTAGATCATCCAGACGAGATTTTTAGTGAACATTTGTACTAAACAGTTTCTGATAACAGCTCTCAACATTCAGGAATCTGTGGCAATGGCTTCCCAACCTTGTGGGTAGACAGCCAAGGACCCCTCCCTGACTGCCTCTAGAGTATAGTAGCCAGGCAAACCTTCAGGAGCACTGAAAAGATTTATCAGAGAAAGGTTCCCTGAAACCCTGACTTTGTGGACCACTCCTGGCTCTAGGGTCACTCTGCCAAAGTCTACCCCAAGGCACTATCACCAAGAACATCCTGGACAAAATGTATGGATTTTGGAAAAACAACCACTTACTGTCCCTTTGATTGCTGGAAAAATGAACCCTCACTGCAGACTGTCTTCCCCTTCTGCTCTCTCCTGGTCAGCATATTCTTAGCTTTAGGTCCATACAGGGTGGAATCATCAAATGATGCATTCACACAGGACACTTTAAAGCTTCTGTAAAATTACAGAGAGGAATCCAGGCATGGTGGAGAACTGCAATGCCTGTGCCTGCCAACCTAGCCATAGGATAAACTGCAATGGATAGCAAGTGCATGGATACATCTGAAATCGACAGCATGGAAGTCAACTGAGCCTGTTATGTGTCTTAGCTGTTTGGATTGCTACAGATTTGGTAACCTTGCTAACCACATTTCTGTGTGGTCTGATCAGGTATGCAAAGTAGTTCAGTACAGAAAGGAAAAAAGAGGATGAACCATATGTGCACTTCCGAATATGTCCAAAGCTTCAGACTGTACTTGGATACCAGACAAATGCACTCTCCTCTGAAAATTCCTTCTTGGTGGCTTGCAGCTACTACTATTGCATCAAACTCAAGTTCTTTGCTCCAATGTGCCCTATTTTTGAGTGGAACTAAGACTCTGTTTGGCTTTCTGAGGATGAGCTTCACCACATCCAGTTCACTCCACACCCTCCTAGAGACTAGACTAACAAGTGCATCTAGGGTGGGTGCCACCCAGGCCATAAGAAAAACGGACTCCTCATGGGAAGGGGCTCCCGAGGTCCAACCTCCCATCAGTCTCATCAATTCCAGAAGGCTGGCAAAAGAGTAGTCATCGTGGGAAGATTTTGGGGAATCTTCCTTGTCAATGAGGTCAGTATTCTCTGCAAATGACTCCTGCAGGGAGTTGAGGTGTCTCCTCTTCCACCACTATTTCCTGTGTTACTTTGTGGAGGGGACTCTGGAGGAGATAAGGAAGTCACAGATCAGCCACTACTCCAGAGCAGCTCCAAGCCTCGAGGTGCAGGTTATCCCTGAATAAGATGATGGGACACCAAGGCAGCAGGCCGACTTGAGGATCAGGTTGGATCAGACATGCAGTGCGACTCTCATACCCCCAGGCATAATAGGATCTAAAGTAAGCACCCACAAGAACCACCTGGCTGGATCAGAGACCCAGACCAAGGCCCCAAGTAGGCAGGGATGGTTCTGAAACCCTCAGGGGCAGCTCCCACCCAATGCTCTCACCTCCTGGATGCAGTCAGCTCCAAAACAGATGGAGCAGAATGTAATGAGGTCAAAGACACAGCTGAAGGCAACCATGCTACAATGGGGAATCATGTAGGAAGTTGAATTCAAGACCACTGGATTCAAAATAGGGACCAGCAATGGTACAAGAAGAAAAGAGGCAGAGTGGGTATTCCTCAACACCCTTGGAGTGTAGGGGGGAGGGGATAATCTCCAAATTAATCTGCACCTGCAAAAGGTCCAAATCATCTTGCCCATATCTATCTCCCTAATGCTCAGAAATGACTGCATGGACATAGAGGATGCCATCAAAAATGGCTTAGTAGTGCCAGCGTGGGTTCTATGTCCTGAGGAGCCTAAGTGATGGAGATCAGATCCAAGATGGTGAAAGACCCAGGAAAAATGCCAGTTCCACAATAGCCAGTAAGGTTGGCTAACAGTACTGGGTCAAAACCACAGCCAGGAATGGACTTGGCACTTCTAAGAGTCTGGACCAATGTGTCTCCAATGTAAGTGCTGAAGAAGCCAGGGATTGGGACCAGACTGGTGCCAGTGCCTGATCCAAGGTAACAGCCCAGGAAACAGAAGGCCTTGGGGTCTCCTGTACTAGATCACCAGAAGCTGAAAACTCACCAGGCCTATTTCTTGATTCCTTCTCCTTTTGTCTTCTCTTTCTCCATTTTTTTTTCTTTACACTTGTACTTTTCTTTGTTTTTTCTATCCTTATCTTTAAGCCTATCTGTCTTATCTTTCTAAAAAGGGCCTTTTAAGTGAGGAAGGAGACTCAAATGGTAGAATTGGCAAGAAGCCTTTTTAGCAGAAGTTTTCTGTCTATCCACCAAAGCCCTCTAGGTGAGCAACCCCCATACAGTACATGCAGTAGTTGTGCAAGTCATGCAGAAGCAATGTGTAAATACATTCTGAGCTTCTGAGACCCTGAAGTCTTCACAGCCATCTCTGAGGAAAAACAAACATACATAGCACATAAATACAACAATACACAAAAATACACAATAAAATACACCAAAAGAGTATGGGAAAGGGCACAAAATTAAAGTTAAGTACTCACCACAATTACGCATCTATGTTATCTGTTTTCATTCTTCCTCAACTGATGGGTCTCGGATCCGACCTCACATCTGGCTTGACTGCATTACTTAGACTCTTGGATCAGACTCTTAGGTTCATAGATTAGTACTAGGCTAACTGCCCTTGTGAGACATTTTAAGCCTAGCCAATTATCCCTTGTGAGACTCAAACCCTGTACCTTGTGTTTGTAAGGCAAACACCTTAACCATTAGGACACCCTCCCAACCCACTCATGACCCCTGGTTTAAGAACTCCTCCCTTTACCCATAATCCCCCCAGAACCCAGTAACACCTCAGATTGAGTTCACTGCCCCAAAAGCAGAAAGACTAATTGCAGGCTAATAAAGAAAAAAGCTAATAGGAAAGAAAGGAGCTGAAACCTGGAACAGTGGTTCCTTATTTGCTTTCAGTTCAGTCCCAGAGTAAAAGGGAAGACGGAAGGTGGGGGAAGTTGAAAAAGAACAAAAATGGACAACACAGATGCATAGTTATGGTGAGTAAATAACATTCATACCCAATGTTGGCATTTTCAATCATTCCTCAAATGATGTGAGAGAGTCCTCAGTAATGTGAATCTGGGTGGCCTCATGGAAGGACATTTTGGAGTACCACAAAAACAAAAGTAGCCCCGTTTCTGGAGATCAAATACAAAATATAATGAGGAATAAATGTTTGAGCATTGGACAAAGTGGCTGCAGCACAGATTTCAACTGAAACTCTGGACCAAAAAGCAGATGGAGCAGCCATGGATCTAGTGGAAGCAAATGAGACAAAAGTACAGTTGTGTAAAATTTTACCATAAAGGTAGATGTCCTTGCCTTCATCACTGCAGTATTCCATACAAATGGGATTCCTTTCCATGAAGCCCACCATCTGGTCAGTTTACAAAAGTCTACAGTTACTTTAAGGTACACTGACCATCACCTACACACTCCTGCGTAGGGTAGGGCATAAAGATGACGTTCAGGCGTACCATCCTCAGAATTGTATGTCCTAGTAGGAACTGCAGTCCAAGGAAAACCAAGGAGAACCTGCACACTAAGGAAGGAAAAAAGACTAGGGAGATGGAGGGATGGAGTGAATACTGCAGCAGTGAAGGCAAGGACATCTACCGTAATGGTAAGATTTTACACAACTGTACTATGTCCTTACATTCACCAATGCAGTATTCCTTACAAATGGTAAACTGCCAAAGCTCAAGAAGAAACTTGGGAGGAGGAAGTAGCAGAACCTTCTAAGAAGCCATGAAGAATGACATCAGCAAAACCAGCTCTAGTTCTGGAGATACCATCAAACTGGTAATGTTTGGTAAAGGTATGCACAGAAGTCCAGGTAGCATCTTCAAGAATAGAATTAGTGCCTAAGCCTTTGAAAAAAGTACCAGAAGAAGCCACAGCTCTAGTAGAATGAGCCTTTACAGAAGAAGGAAGGCTCTCATCATGAAAAGTGTAACAAAAGGAAAAGCCTTAAAAATCCAAGAGGAAACAGTCTGCTTGGAAACAGCCAAACTTAAAGATCTAGGATGAAAGGAAACAAACACCTGGTCAGATTTTCTGATATCTTTAGTTTTATCCAAATAAAATTTGAGCCATCTATGCACATCTAAGGCATGCAGCACCCTCTCGCTGTCAGATTGCGGAAAGGGGGAAAAAGTAGGTAAATTAATAGACTGATTAAGTGATAACTCATTAACCACCTTGGGCATGAAAGAAGGATTAGTATGCAAGGACACCCTCTCCTTATGAAATATCAAAAAAGGTGGACAAGCCATAAGGGCTTGCAACTCAGACACCCATCTGGCAGAAGTAAGAGCTAACAAAAGAATTGTCTTCCAAGAACAATCTTGCAAGGAAGCTGAAACAGCAGGCTCAAAAGGAGCCTATGTCAATTTTTCCAGAATGAAATTAAGATCCCAGGGAGGAGGAACAGGCTTTCTGGGAGGTCTAATATTAAGGACACCTTTAAGAAATTGCTTAGTCTCAAATCTAGAAGCTAATGGAGGAGTTAAAGGCAGACAAGCAGAAAGAGCAGATAAGTGGGCCTTAAAAGAAGAATAGGCCAAACCAGCACTGAGCAACTCACACAAATAAGAGAGAACCAAAGAAACTTCCACAGAAAGTGGGTTCAGGTCACGAAAAAGACACCAAATAGAAAACCTCTTCCATTTAAACAAGTAGGATTCCCTAGTAGTAGGTTTCCTGGCCTCCTGCAGCACATCCTCAGAAAAAAAAGGTGTCTATGAGGGATCAAAACCCTATCATCCACATTGTCAGTTGAACCCCACTGGTGAACAATTTCCAGAAACACATCCCTATGAACCATCCATTCATGAGATCAAGTGAAGCATCTACTCAGACTGTTTGCCACAACGTTCCTGATCTGAAGGAATGCAAACTTCCTGAAGAGTCACTTGATATTGGATAGCCAGATCCCACACCAGAAGTAACAGCCATCAAAGATGGTAAGATCTCATACCCCTCCCCCCATTTGCTGATATACCACATAATTCTGGTATTATCGATGAATACCTTGAGAGGCCCCGGAGTGAAGAGAGAATGAAAGGCCTGAATAGCCAGCATAAGAGCCCTCATCTCTTTGATGTTGATATGCTCCTTCTGCTGACGAGGCTGGCTGAACCCTCAGGGAGCCAAACGTTGCTCCCCATCCCACATCTGAAGCATCTGTGAACAGATCCTGAGAGGGAAGAGGAGGTTGAAAAGGGAACCCTGGATTCATAGACAACTGCTAAATCCACCACAGAAGTTCTTTCTTGTGACACGGGAGAAGAGGAACAGGAAAGTCTACAGCATTCACATGCTGAAGCTACAACTTCAGAAACCACTGGAATGCCCTCATGTGGAGATTTGCCAGAGGGAGCATTGGAATGGTGGAAGCCATGAACCCCAGAGCTCTCAGAAACTCCAAGGCTATAATGAAGGCCAGGGAAAGAAGAGTCTGAAAGAAAGAAATGAGTGTCAATGCTTCTGGAGTAGGCAGAGATGCCAGCATTGGCACCATTTGAATCCTGCAACCGAGAAAGACATGATCCTGAGAAGGAGTCAGGGAAGACTTTTTGAAGTTTATTGTGAACCCCAAGCTTTGAAGAAGAGAACTGATAAAATGAAGATTTTGCAAAAGGACCACTGTAGAAGATGCCTAAATCAACAGGTCATCCAAATAGAGAAAGATATGGATGCCTTGAAGCCTGCAAAAGGCAATCACAGGAGCAAGGCATTTGGTGAACACCTTTGGGGCAGTAGAAAGGCCAAAGGGTAAAACACAGAACTGAAAATTCCAGGAAGCAGCAGAGAAACACAAAAATCTCCTGAAAAAGAGGATGGATCGTCATATGGAGATAAGCATCCTTGTGGTCCAGAGACACCAGAAAGGCCTGAGGGAGCAAGAGAGGGAAAAGGGACTGAAGGGACAACATCCAAAAGGAAGGCACCTTCAGAAAAGTATTTAGATGATAAAGGTCTAGGCATGGTCTCCAAGTACCTTCTTTTCTGGGCACTAGAAACATTTTGAATAAAACCCTTTCCCCCTTTGGGACACAGACACCTCTTGCCTTTTAGGGGAAAAAAGAGGACCAAGGAGGAGCAGGAAAGTACAGTTGTGTGCACTTACCATAAATGTAGATATTTGAGTGCATTCACTGTTGCAGTCATAACCAAGGACTAACCTCCCGGTAGCTCTCGATCGGCTAGAATACCAAAGGTAAGTAAATATGACATCGGCTGTTGTCGGTTGTAAAGGAGGTCAGGATGTCCGATACGAAAGGAGGCAGCCGGCGTCACTTCCTCAGTCTTTCTTGCCATAACAGTCAAAAGCCCCTAGAAAACAAGGCTTAAACCAAAAGCGACTTTGGCAAATAATACAAAATTTAGCCTGTACCTTAGGAAAAGAAAACAGGAGAGGACCAAAAAGGGGAAGGAGGGAGGGAAACCAGGACTGCAACAGTGAATACACTCAAACATCTACATTTATGGTAGGTGTACACAACTGCACTATGTTCATCGTGTTTCACTGTTGCAGTCCTAACTAATGGGTTGATTACCAAAGCCCAGAGAAAAGGGAGGAGGAACCAACAGAATCAAGGATTGGAAATAATGCCCTGCAGAACAGCAGTGGCAAATCCTGCCCTGGCTCTAGAAAACAAAGGCAAATTATAATGCTTTGTGAAAGTGTGAACAGAAAACTATGTGGCAGCCTCCAAAATGTCTTTAGTAGGGACATCCCTTAAAAAGGCTGCAGAAGTGGAAGCTGCTCTAGTTGAGTGGGTCCTAACCCCTTGAGGAAGAACCTTGCCATGAAAGGAATAACAAAAAGGAATGCAATGTGCAATCCATTTAGAAATGGTTTGCTTAGAAATAGCCTTGCCCTGGACTTCAGGGGCAAAACTGACCAATAACTGTGCTGATTTCCAAAGGTCTTTAGTCCTGTCCAGGTAAAACCTGAGCTGTCTGTGCACATCAAGAGAATGTAGGATCCTTTCACCTCTATTTCGAAGATTAGGAAAGAAGGTAGGAAGGTGTATGGACTGATTAAGAGTAAGACTAGAAACCACCTTAGGCATAAAGGAGGAGTTGGTTCTCAGAGAGACCCTATCTGCATGGAAAATAAGAAAAGGCTCCACAGCTAAAACCCTCCTTGCTGAAGTTATAGCCAAGAGGAAGGCAGTCTTCCATGAGAGAGAAACTTTAAATCTGCAGTGGCAGCTGGCTCAAAAGGAGGAAGAGTGAGTTTCTCTAGAACTAAATTAAGATCCCAGGCTGGAGTAGGTGTCCTTCTGGGAGGTTTTAAGTTGCAAGCACCTCTGAGAAACATTTTCATCAGGGGATGAGAGAAAATGGGTTGTTCAAAAGAACAATGAGCAGAAATGGCTGAAGCATGGATCTTGATAGAGGAAAAAGAAAGACTACCCTGAAGCAAATCAGCCAGGTATTCCAGGATCAGAGGAAGGGTAGGCTGAGAAGAAGATTTCCCTCTAGCCTGCATCCAATGAGAGAATCTTTCCCATTTGCCAGCATAAGACTTCCTAGTGCTAGGCCTCCTGGCCTCCATCAGCACGTCAACCACCTGCTGGGAAAGGGAGTAAGAAAAGGAAGGAGTCATACAATGAGCCATGCTGCCAAATGGAGAGACTGAAGATGAGGATGTAGAATGTTTCCCCCTTCCCAAAACCAAAAGATGTAACTTCAGAGGAAGATGCCACAGAGGAAATTGGGAGAGTCTGCAAAGCAGTGGATACCAATGCTGCCTGGGCCAGTCTGGAGCTATGAGAATAGTCCTTGGTCGTTCGTCCCTGATCTTCAATAATACTCTGGGAAGAAGAGTAAGAGGAGGGAAGGCATAAACTGACATCAGCATCCAAGTTTCCCTGGAAAGACAGAGCATCCACTCTCCGGGCTCTGCTGTGATGCTGTCTGGTGCCAAAAAGAGGTAGAAGATGGTTGTCTGGGGAGGACAAAAGATCCACCTGAGGTGTGCCCCAACGTTGAATGATGCTGTAAAAGACTGCTCTGTTCAGCTGCCATCAAGGATCCAGGGTTTGTCTGCTCATCTGGTCTGCCAAAATATTGAGCCTTCCTAAAAGAAATTGAGCTAGGGGATGCAGACCCAGGGATGCTGCTATGGACCAAAGATTCATGCTCTGCCTGCACAGGGGGTAAGAATGAATCCCTCCCTGCTTGTTGATGTACCACATGACTGTAGTGTTGTCTGTTTTGACGAGCAGGGTCCCTGGAGAAAGATGATGCTTGAAAGCTAATAAGGCCTGCTGAACTGCTATCAACTCCTTCAGATTTATGTGCAGGTGGATCTGCTGCACATTCCAACGTCCCAGTATGCATCTGCCATCCAGGTGTGCTCCCCAGGCATAGTCCAATGTGTCTGTGGTAAGAGCTTGAGTGGTAGGAGGTGGGTGAAAAGGGATGCCTTTGTTTTGTAGACAGGCTGTTGCCCACCATAGAAACTCTGTCTGCAGACATGGAAGCAGAGGAATCATCATATCCAGGTCCTGTGTGTGTTGACACCAAATGTTCTTGAGGTACCATTGCAATTTCCTCATATGCAGTCTTGCATATGGAATCATGAGAATGCAAGAGGCTATGTATACCAGAGCTTGCAGGTATTTCCTTGCAGGAAGCTGGGACAGGCTTGACAAGTCCTTGAAGTAAACTGAAAGAGTTCTCTGCTTCTCCTGGGTGAGACATAGCATCTGGGCAGCTGTATTCAGACTCACTCCCAGGAATGTTATCTCCTTGGATGACACCATTTTTTTATTTTTCCTCGTTGAGAGTGTAACCCAGGGAAGAGAGAAGAGTCTTTACAAATTCTAGATCCTTTAACAGCTGTTCCTGAGAATTTGCTTGAATCAGTCGTCCAAGTATGGATAAATCTGAATTTTCTTCTGCCTGCAAAAAGCAATGACTGCAGCCAGGCACTTTGTGAAAACTCTGGGAGCAGTAGATAAGCCAAAGGGCAGTGCAGAGAATTGATAATGTTGCTTGCCTACCCTGAAATGAAGGTATTGCCTGCAACTTTCTCTGATAGGGATGTGCAGATAAGCTTCTTTGAGATCCAGAGTTACCAGCCAGGAATCCTTTACTAACATTGGCAGCAACTGATGCAGAGTGAGCATTTTGAACTTTGGAATTACCAAGAAAGAGTTCAGAATGGATAGATCTAGGATAGGATGCCAGGTGCCTTCTTTTTTTGGAACTAGGAAAATTTGGAATAGAAACCCTGGCCTACCTGCTGAGCAGGAACTAACTCTATTGCTCCCAGAAGAAACAGAGACAAAATTTGTTTTTCTACTTCTGCCTGTTGGTTTGGAGGAGTGTCCGGGAATCCTTTGGGAACTGGAAAGGTGTGGAAAGAAAACTTGTGCCCTAGGGATACAGTTCTGAGTACCCATTTGTCATCTGTGATAGTGGCCCAGACATTTGCAAAAAGGACTCTCCAGGCAGGCAAGAACAGGCAGAAGTTGGATAAAGTCATTGAGAGTGTTTTGAATGAGATTCAGGCTTAGAACTTCCCACCTTGGAAATGGAAGCCTGCCAATGCTTAGACCTTTGAGGGGTAGCCACCTGCCCCCTAGAAGATTTGTAACCTCTAGTCCTAGAGCAGTTCTGTCTGCTGGTATCAGGAAACATCCAACTCTTAGAAGGGTAAATCCTGCTAAAGCGAGGAGGTTGAACTTGAAGAAAATCCTTAACAGTTTACACAGACTTGGCCTTATCCTCCATCTTCTTGAGCACTTCCTCTGCTTTGCTGCCAAAAAGACTGTCCTTATACAAAGGTACATCTAAAAACTTAGCCTTGACAGGCTCTGGAAGGGGCTGTTCCTTGAGCCAAGTGTGCCTTCTAATAACAGATCCAGTAGCTGTAGCCCTGCAGAAGGCTTCTAGAATGTCAAAACCACAATGTAAAGAATGTTTATTGACAAAACTGGCAGACTTCAACAAATCCTGCATATCCTTACTCTCTGCCAAAAGAGGCAAACTTGCTATCCTAGACTTAATAGCCTCCAAGGTGTGCTGCTGGTACTTCAGCATGTGAAAAAGACAACTAGTAGACCTAATAGCAAGAGTGGCAGAGGTATAAACTTTTTTACCCCACATATCTAGGTTCCTAGATTCCCTGTCAGAAGGAACAATATTTTTGGTAACAGTGGCCTTAACTCCTTTAGGGCCTTGAGAAATAACCTCAGGATCAGCCAACGGATTCTTGAAAAGAAACAGATGACAATCAGGGACCCTATAGTACTTGTCAGGTTTCCTGGGAGCAGGAGGAACCGAATTTGGAGTCAAGGAATTTTCCAGAAAAACATCAACCACTTCCAACACTGGGGGGAATATCCAGAGGCTTATGCTGAGGTAAATCTAAAAACTCCCTAATCCTTTTCTTAGATTGGGGATAATCCTGACTTTCCCATTTAAAATGCTCCCTGAGAGTATTCAAAGTATCACCAAAAGAGAAATCCTCTGGGGGAGAAGCAAAAGGGATGGACTCCTCTGCATCTGAATCTTCAAAAGGAGAAAAAGCCTGAGAAACTTCCTCTTCATCAGCAGAAATGCTAGAAGAATCAGAACCAGAAAAAGACAAAGCCTCAGGAGAAACATCCCTACTCCTTTTAGAAGGAGGAGGCTGTGAACATCTAACAAGAGTCAAAAGGTCATTAGCCATTTTAACCATGTGGGATTGAGGGGAACGAGAAGAAACTGCAGCCTGCTTTTTCACAGGCTTACAACTGGAAGATTTACCTGCATGTCTGAAGGACTCGGGAGGCCTGGCAACCGCCGAAGTTGCAGTAGACGTTGTTGGTATGAGCTTGCTGTCTGAATGAAGAACAGAGGCCTCGGACACCGGCATCAGCTTAGCGGCTCCGGATCCAGCTGAAGAGGTGACAGGTGAAAAGTCAGAAGGCAAAATGGAGGCCGGAGGCCTTGTGGACTCTGAAATGGTCTCAACCAAGGCCTGCAGTTGAAAATCCGCAGACTGCAGGGGCTGCAAAGGCGCCTCACTGGCTACCGCATGACTGACTACTATCCTAACATCATCTGAAGACTTAACCTTCTGAAGCCTGTCACAATCCTTATCCTTAAGTTTCTTGGGTATATCTGAAGCTTGAAGACCAGCGGACACCATACTGACAAACTTAGGCCAAACTCCAAAATGTTTAGCTGAAAGCTTAGCCCGACAACGAATAGTAGGTGGATTAAAGGAGGCACAGAGATCACAATTAGGAACGTCGTGGTCAAGGCCTAAACAAATAATACAATGGGAATGAAAATCTCTATGGGGAATCTGCTTTCCACAGGTAAGACAATTATTAACCTTTTCTGACATTCGTTAAGGCAAGAAAAGAGGATCCCCAATGGGGTACTTAGCTGTAGTTGACTTCAACTTTGAGTCGGGAACAAAAAAGGTAAACTGCCGACTGGCACTCATGCAAGAAACGCTTTTGCTTCAGGCTCCATGGCAAGGAAGACTGAGGAAGTGACATTGGCTGCCTCCTTTTGTATTGGATATCCTGACGTCCTTTACAACCGATGACAGCCAATGTCATATTTACTTACCTTTGGTATTCTAGCCGATTGAGGGCTACCGGGAGCCGGATAACTCATTGGTTAGGACTGCAACAGTGAAACAAGATAAACATCTGAAACCCCTTGAGGAGGCCTCAACAACAGTAAAGCATTAAGTAACACCTGAATAAAGGCCTGACACTCACTTTGTGGATCCCTAGGAGCAGAAGAAACATGATTAGTTTTCTGCTTCTTTTTTAAGGGACATCCATCCTAGAAATCGGAGAACGCCCTGACATGGGATGGCATTCCACAACTGTAGTAGGAACTTCTTCCCTAAAGAGAAACTGCAGAACCCCTCCACACCCCTCAGAAACAATCAACCATGGTTCCCTCCGAACGCCTGAAACAGACACCTGTAAAGCCTTGTCGGACATGCTGCACATCAGATCCTCACTGACCTCCATCCCAGACGAGGTAGAGAAATCTGACAATACAACCAGGAAAGTCTCCAGGTAGATAATAACCTTGGGAGAAACTCCCAGCAGAGGCTGGACAGCAGAAGATTCTGACTTTCTGCTTCCCTGACGGCTGACCCTCGGGGGTAGGAATTTCCATCCATAGCATCTGCAGCAAGAAGCTTAAGACATTGGTTCTCAAAATACAATGATAGGGAAGAAAGCCTACTACAAAGAGTTTTAGGGACAATCACCTGACAAATTGAACAAGACGTATGCTCATGAGCAGCACCTAGGCAAAAAAGACACTTATCATGGGGGTCTTTATGGGGAGTCAGTCTTCCACATTGGCATTTACCCTTCCTGGATGACATTAATCCCAAACAGCACAAAACAAAAAGAAAAGGTAACCAAAAATCCAAATGGGTACTTATCTGCAATGTTGAGGACTCCAGCAAACAGGAGTAATCACAGGAATGCTAACAGAAAAATGGTAAAAAAAAAATGGATGGAAGTAACAGACTGACGGTTAAAACAGCCTTATGCCTGGTGGCAAAGAAGTTCTGAGGATGGTTCCCCTGAACGTTTATGTCCTACCCTACGCAAGGAGTGTGTAGGTGACATTCAGCATACCTTAAAGAAATGGTCGACTTTGGTAAACCGGCTGGACGGTAGGCTTCATGACAGGGAATCCCATTTGTAAGGAATACTGCAGTGGTGAATGTAACGACATCAACTGATCTGTTTTTCTAAAATCCTTTCTCCTATGGAGACAAAAACAGAGCTGTCTATGCACGTCTTAAGAGATGAAGCATGTATTCACCTTTGTTAGAAAAAGTGGGGGAAAAAAACAGGTAAGTTGATGGCTTGATTGATGTTTGCCTCCAAGGCTACTCTGGGCACTAAGGAAGGATTAGTAAGCAATGTGACTATATTTGTGGAAAGCAAGTAAGTAGATTTTGAGGAAAGTGCTTGGAGTTCAGGAACTCATCTTGCTTAAGTAATGGCTACCAGAAAAGTCATTTTCTAGAAAGACACCTGAGATTAGACTTGTCCAAGGGCTTAAAAGGGGCTGGAATCAAACCCTGCAGTAACAATGTAAGATCCCAGGGAGGAATAGGGTCATTAATTGGGGGTCTAAGAAAAAACGTACCTTTAAGGAAAGCGTGGAAGAAGCTAGGGGGAAGCATCATATCCAGAATGATAATTTGAAGTGGCTAACTGAACTTTGATGGTGTAAAAACCAGCTCCCTCTTGAAAGTCTGAAGCAAGGAAATCTAGGACAGCAAGAATAGGAGCAGTAAAAGGGACTAATTCCCTCAGATGGGCCCAATAAGAACATAAATTTGCACTTGCTCTTGTAAATTTTCCTAGTAGATGCTTTTGGGGATGATAGCAGTATATGAAGGACCTGGGATGAAAGCTTGGGCTGTCTAACCATTATTGGAACTGGAGAAACCATGCAGACAACTTCAGGCTTGCAATGTCTGAATGTTTCATCCTCAAGGTATGACAGATCAAATCTGGTGTGGGATCCAAAATCCAAGATGGACATAAAAGATGACAGGAAGGGAAACCACACTTGATAAGGCCAAAAAGGAGCAAAGAGGATTACCTTGCTCTTCAGTTGTAGTACTTTCTGAAGAAATTTGGGGATTAGAAGAATTGGGGGATAAGCATAAGGGAAACCGGAGGGCCAAACGTGGACTAGAGCATAGGATCATAAGAAGTTACTAGGCTACTGGCCCTGATGCTCTTATAAGCCTAGCCAAAAGTTTAGCCCATGTTTAGACAAGTCAGCAGCCAAAGCCCCTGTCCAGCAGGGACACAGGTGGAATCCCAGGGGTTTATTTTTTGTTTCCCATCCAATTATCCAAGTTGTGTTTAAAAAGGGATAACGAGGTACTCTGCTTGATGTGGAGAGGGAGTCTATTCCACAGATGGGAAGTCTCTGGGACACAAATCTGTCCCGCCAACAGTTCCTATTGATGTCACAGACCAGGTTGAGGTCATGCATGTGGGTTACTTGAGAGGAGCTTGACTTGTGGATATGCAGCAGTCCCATCAAGCCAGGGTCTGAGATTGCTTTGCATACCAGCCAGAGGTCACCTCTGAGGAGTCTGTGTGAAACTGAGTAGAGGGACAGGGCTTTTAACCTGTCTGTCTAGGATAGATGTTTGAGGCCTAATGGTGCTGCAAGTTCATGCCTGAGTTCATGTAGGATGCAGCCTGGGATGTAATCGGGTCCAACAGAGGCTGTATTTTTTGCCTTTGAGAGGGCAGTGATGACTTGCTCCCTAGAGATACGGGGAGGGGGGCAGGTACTGGGGATGTCCTGATTTATTGTTGGGGGGGCAGAGGGGTAAAGTTTTTGCTGAATCTGTCGGCTGTTGGGTTGGCTATATCCACAGCATTTGTGTATGTGGTATCATTAACCACCAGTTCTGAACAGATCTGGGTGCTTCCTTTCAGATTGCAGATATATGTGAAGAAGGCCTTATGATTGCCTCTAGTAGAAGTTGCCAGTTTGGATTCAAAGTTGGCTTTAGAGGATTTCACTAGTGCTCTTATTTGCTTGTTCAGGCTAAGGAGAGACTGCTTCCAATTGGGCACCTGCTTCTTCTTGGTCCTGGACAGCAAATTTTTCCTTTTGTTATATAGTTTATTTATTGCAGATGTCCACCAGACAGGTTTACTCTTCCTTGCAGAAGATGATTTTGTCCTGTCGGGTATTCCTGATTCCATGCATCTATATAAATGCTCATATAGTACTTTGGTGTAGATTTGGACATTGGTGCCAGTTCCTAGAGGGAGGGAGGGAGGGGCTATGAAGCTGTTTATACCATCCTTTAGGAGGGTGTAATTAGCTTTGGAGAAGTTTTTTTATTTGATCCTTGCTGGGGGGGGGGGGGTCAGGGGAAATGGTGACTTTGAAAGTGACTGCTTTATGGTCGGATCTTACCAGGGAGGATGATACTGTAGGGGTGTTGCAGTGGTTACTCATGTTGGTTAATACCAAGTTGAAGATATTATCACCTCTTGTGGGGGTCTCGACTAGCTGTTCCAAGGCATTTGCATTGATAAAACCCCAGCAAGGCTGACCCATTGGTAGAAAATACTCTTCACCACCAATTGGTTAAGAGACCACTCATGAGGCATCAGAATGGAACTGCTGAGTTTGTCTGCTAGCATGTTGGATTTCCCTAAATGTGCGCTGCCATAAAAAAACAGTTGGAGAAGATCGCCCACTGCCTTACTCTCACTGCTTCTTGACAAAGGGGGTAGGATCGGTTCCCCCCTGTTTGCTGATGTACCAAACTACCTACATGTTCATGTTGTCGATTTGGATAGCAATTGTCCCTGAAGAAAGGAAGGCCTGAAATGCTAGGAGGACCGCCCTCATCTCCGAGACACTGATATGCAGATTGGTTTCTTCTGAGGAACACATGCCTCAGACTGTCTGTCCCAAGAAATGCCCCCCACCCCAACCTGGGGGCATCCGTGGTCACCATGACTAATGGGGGGGACACTAATAGGTGTCCCTGACAAACTTCATTGGACTGTAGCCACCAAAGCAGGACATTTTTGAAAACCTGAGTAAGTTTATCAGAAAGAACAGAGGATACAGAACTGACCTTTTGAACAGCTAGAGTCCACTGAAGAACACGCATATAGAATCGAGCCATTGGAACTAAGATTATAGCAGCTGCCACTGAGCCTAACGTCTGAAGGACAGTCTTGCTGGGAGAGAAGGATGTGAAAGAATCTGTCTGACCTGCAATCTTATGGACTGTACTCTGTTTGAATGAAGAAAGGCCAACTGACTGCTGGTGTCCAGCAGAGATCTTATAAACTTCAAGACTTGAAAAGGTTGTAGAAGGACTTGGTATAATTGAATATGATTCCTAAGGACTGACATAATTGGAGTAAGTTGTTCCTGGCCTTCTTGAGGAGCTGTCTAGTTGGGGTGATGAGGAGTCAATCATCTAAGTAAGGAAACACTCTGAATCAGAGTAGACTCTGATGAGCTGCTACCATTGCCATACACTTGGTGAACACCCTGAGGGCTGTAGTAAGACCAAAGGGCAGGGCTCCAAACTAATAATGACTGGACCCAGCCAAAAGCTCAGATATCTCCGGGAGCATCTGTTTATTTTGATGTGATGGTATGCATCCTGGAGATCTATGGAGTACATCCAATCATCCTTCCATAGAAAAGGGAGACTGGACTGAACTGTCACCATCTGGAATTTGGACTTTTTATGAACTGATTGAGACAGCTGAGATTCAGAATGATTCTCAGGTCCCTGTTTTCTTGGTCACTAAAAAGAACCTTGAGTTCTGAATCCTCTCTGGTCTGGTAAGACCTACTGGAAGACTCTTTTTTGAATTTTTAAGGCTGCTAACTCCCATAGAGTGGGTGGAACATTGGTAAGCCTTTTCCGATTGGTTAACCAGGTTTGTAAAAAGGGAATTAAATAATCTGTGGATATTGTTCTTTGCACCCAAGTGTCAATGCCCAGGCTTCTGGGTACAGAGATAAGTACCCCCCAACTGTCTCCAGAGTACAGAAGCCAGGCAACCCTTCAGGAGCACTGGAAAGGTTTATCTGAGAAGGAATCTTGAAACCCTTGGTTTTGCAGACCTCTTCTACCCTGAGGACAGCATCTTCAATTGGAACGTCCTACCTTATCTTTGGGGAAAGTTTCCCCTTGTGAGTCCTGGAAAGGAACTTGTGATTTACGGAAACACATCTTTTTAGCTCCATGCTGACTCCAGGAAAATGACTTCTGTGGGAAAGAAAATCGGACTTCCATGGCAGACAAGGTGTGATCTTGCTCACTACGGGAGAGGGTTTCTTTCACTGTTGGACCAAACAAAGATCTGTCAAAGGCAGCACTGATGAAAGAAGACTTGAAGGGCTCTGCAAAATCACACAAGTACATCCAGGCATGTCTCCCAACTGCTATGTCTGAACCTGCCACCCATGAGATACCTTCAGCTGCATGTAATATTATATGTAATATTAACCTCATGGACATGTTGAAAATAGACTGTAGGGTGGCCAGCTGTGAAGATAGTTATTTGTGCTCCTCCACAACATGGACACAGGAAGAGATTTAGAGAGTTCCTTAATCACGTTTCTCTGCAAGCTGGTGGGATGAACCAAATTACTAAGAGACTGGACATCAAAGTTCATTGAGGCATAAACGTCTTTCCAAATCTGTCCATCACTCTAGACTCTCTTGTTAGGACAGTGAAGAGAAGAACTCTGTTCTACCAGCTCATTCTTAGTGGCCATCACCATAACCATGGCATCCACAGGAACTTCCTTACTCTAATGACGCCCGTCTTTGGGCAGAGCAAGAAATTTATCAGGTCAATGAGGGATGTGTTCTCATGGTATCTTGGTTCCTTCCATGCCCAGTGAGACATGAGATCTATAAGGTCATTAACTGAGGAGGTTAACCCAAGACACAGATGGGTTGGACCCAAAGGCTTCCAGAAACACTGACTCCTCCTGGGAAGGGGGAATCAGAAGACCATCCACCTTTCTGGATAAAGATCTCTTGGACATTTCCAAAGGAGACATCTTCTGGTGGAGACCTTGGAAACCTCTCCCCGTCATCAAAGTCAATGTCTTTGGTTAAATATTCCTAAGGGGAATCTATGTACCTCCTTTTGCACAACCTCTTCCAAGGAGCCTCGTCAGTGGGATGACCTGGAGAAATATCAGAAGACACTGCTAGTTTCTGTAAAGGAACTGCCTGTAAGTACAAACAGACTATCTATCCCTGCAGAATAGAATGATGAGGCTCAGAACTCAAATCCGATGGTGGAAGAGGGGTTAGGATCCAAAGAAATAACAGTCAACTGAACTCTCGGATGAGAGAAAGCCCTCTTCACCACCACAAAGATAGAAGGACTGGGAGAAGATAAAGCTGGCCTCACCAGAGCAGAAGCTTCAGGTGCTGCTGAGCCTCCTTCACAGGGGGACGAGCCAATCCTGGACTATCCAACGCCAAAGTGCCGACAGAAAGGGATGGCTCCAAACACTTTGGAGTCAAACCCATTCCCCAGATCTAGTGCCAAAACTTCAGCTCTGAGACTCATTCTGCTCAAGGGGAAACTGTGCCGGACAAGTCAGGATGCAGCTGGAGAAGAAGATCAAGCTGTCTTTGGATCCAATGCATTGACGTCTGGGATTCTCAGATCAGAGAAGGAGAAACAAGTTGTAGGATCAAGGATCTAATGAGGGAAGGAGACAGCAATACCCCCATCTAAATCTGAGCTCTAAGAAACTTCATTATCATCCTATTCACATTTCCTTTGGATATACTCCAGGAAGACCTGATACAGGACAATGTGGAAGGGGGATGTAACATTCTGTTTGGAGTCTCTTGTAAGAAGGATGATTGGTGCCATGTAAAATAGATTCTGGTGTAAAACAAGGGCTCCAGCTCCTAGGTGACTTCAATGCCCCCGAGGCTGGATCCGAAGGTGTCAAATCAGATCTTCTCACCAATTTAGCTGGCAGCTCCAAGGATAGAGCAGGTTTCAGAGAACGGGCAGGAGAGCACTTTTTGTGCTCCCTGGACTCCAAAGATGATTTTTTTTGGGGGGGGGTTGAGCCCTTGAAACAGAAGTGGCAGTGGAAGAAACAGAAGAAAGCAAACCTTTTAAAACAAGTTTATTGTGGTGATCACTCATAGCCTGAGAATTGAAGCCCACACAAATCTGACAGGAGGTTTGAAGGTGGGCCCTATACAATAAATGGTGGGCCCTATACAATAAATAGACTTCCTATGGGCATCAGAATTGGGTATCTTATGCCTACAGGAAGTATACTTTTTAAACCCTGTTGGCTTTTCAGCCATTTTAACAAAAAAAAAGAAAGAATCAACTGTTTTTTTTAATACTGTAGTAAATATAAAAAAGGAAAATACCAGCAATGGTATACCAGAAATACCATATGAACGGGTAGTAAAAAGGTTAAGAAAGGGAAAAAAGGGAATTACTAACAATGGTAAAAACTATACCCTGAAAAAACAGATAAGAAAAAGGAAAATTTTAAAGCCTAACAAGGAGAAACACGATAATTAGAAAGAGAGGAAAGATGGATGAAAGATAAAAATAATAATAACATATTTTTGCTTTTACTCACAAATAAGCCATGAAAAAACATCCCTAAAGTCTGAGATAGCATGATCCATGTTTGAAGCATAGAAGTGGAAAACAAGATCAGAGGTATTACAGGGGGATTATGGGTAAAGGGCAGAGCTTGAGAGCCAGATACTAGAGTTTAAATAAATGAGATCTGATCTGAAAAGCATCAGTTGAGGAATGAGTGAAAATGACAACAGATCCCTAAACATCACACTAGAACACACAATACCCCAAAATGACTGGTAAAATACTAAGAAAGAAAGAAAAGAAAAAAAAAGTTAAAGGAACACTCCACCCTAGAACTAAAAAAATATGTTTTTTTCAGTCTATCTTTGTTTCCAGACCTATTTTAACACCTAAAACTGACTCTAAGTGCTTTATTAGTAATTTTAGCTATTTTACCACAACATGGCTACCGATGGGGCTTGCTATATGAACGTGATCTTCTTCTCCTTCAAGCCTTTCTCTTTCCCATAAAGCATTTCAAGTCTCCTTTCTGTGACTCATGCCAGACATAAGGAAGTAACTGTGAATTCCCATGCCATTGACATATAATGGGAAATCTGTGACTCACTGTCAGTTTGGATTTCGTCTGTGTTAGGCCTGCTTCTTTTCTGTTGCTAATCACCCTCATTTATGTTTAGATCACAGCTTGCTTTACAGTATAATTTGAAGTTATCTAGCAGCAGACAGAGTTGTAGCTAAATTGGATGCCTTTGTTCTAAGTGTTTTTTGTAGTCCTGCCTGAATTGACAGTCCCTCCTCCCACACTACTACAGAGGTGTGAAAACTGCCACTGCAACTGACAGCTCACAATTGAAAGGAAGGGAGTGCCATTTCAAATGTCTTCCCCTCTGCCTGCAGAATCATTTGTTAGACAGCAGCAGAAAGATTTATGTTAAAAATTTCAAATTAAATTTTGTAAAAGAGGCGAGGATAATTTTGATTATTTCATTGTGTACACTTTTTATTACTGCCTTATTTCTAGAAGACATTTTTATGTTCACTTATGTTTGTTCTACAATCTCTTTGAAGGACATTAGGCAAGTGACATGTTTTTGTATTTTACATGATGTTTTCATCATCTCCACACATTCTGATGGACTGTAAAACAGTAGATAGCAAACCTGTGTCTATGATGCTGGCACAGTAAAATTATGTACTGAAAACTCACTGATTTCTATACTCCATGCAGTGATTTTTTTTTTTTTTTGGGGGGGGGGGCTACTAATTATTTTGTGCATGTATCTATCACTTGCATAATGCATATAACTGAGGCATTTGGGATCTTAATATAATCTCCTCTAATTCAGCTGAAACTATTTAGCAATCCTTTAGTCCTTTATTCATAATAGTAAATTTACTTTGAGGCCCTCCTTGCCTTTCTTTGTGCATATTTCAAATCTTACTGCTCCACTGGTCATATATCAAGCTGTTAATTGTCAGCAGACACTACTCAGCCAAACACAGTTATTCATATTTTTCACATTACTAATGTGACTTCGGTCTTTTTAAAACAACAAAAGAGATGTGCCGTGCGTAGAAAACACCACGTAAGAGGGTTTACACCCTTCAATCAAATTTGGATTGCAGCATCCAGTTTGCAGTTGTACTAACTAAACTTGTCAAGTCAGGCAGTAAGCACACTACTGTCAGTGTCATGAGTACAGAATGACAATTTTGACTCCATCATTTTCCTGTCTACGTTATTACAAGTCACTGTGCCAGGCAGTGCTGTGTGCCCTTTCGGCAATATTGCGCATCTTACTCCAAGTTCTCCTAAATATTGCCAACTGAGATCCAAAAGCACATGTCATAGTGCTCTCCCCTTTGTGTAAATGTGTAAAGGCACTACAAATTACTTAAGGATACCTAAAATACATAAAACACATGTATCACATCACACAAATCCCTTTGCCATCAAATTTTTGGATTAACCTCTGAAAGAACTATATAGCAGTAATTTGCAGGAATTTGTCAATATATGGGATAGGATACAAGTAATCGCGGTGCTTATGTACAAAGCTGGCACAATGGGCAACCTAGAACATAACAGACCATTGTGTTTAACTTCAGTGGTCAACAAAGCCATGGCAACATTCTTATTCTTGAACATACATTACTCCTGGTGAAGAATGGACAATTTTGGAGTTCCATTAGACTGTCAAGCTAAGATTTCCTAGCTCGATGATAGGGTCAGTAAGAAATAAGATGGAAGACACCATTTATGCCAAAAAACATAATTATCTCACCAAATTAGAGATAATATATGCAATATTAAAATATAATAAATCAAAACACATATTACAAGAGCTAAAAACAAATTAATTCTGTGTGTAAGCTTCTGAATTGATTCATGTTCCTTAGATTTTGACTCTAGTATTTAGTTTAGGGTTACCACCTGTCCCACTTTGGGAGGGACAGTCCCTCTTTGGGCAGTTGTGTCCTGACAGAAAATATTAAAAATGGCAAATGTCCTGAGATTGTAGGACATAATTATGTCCCATATTTTATGTAATAGTTGCATAAAACAGTTATTCTGTATCTAAAATACCTAAATGTTACAAAACATTGCATAAGCAACTAAAATGCTACAAGAATAAGCTTTTATTTAGGCAGAAAAGTTAAGTTCTATCCTTTGTACTGACCATGGGTATGTGTCGGCCTGTAAAATCTGATGTGTGTCTTGAAAATGTCCCACTTTGGCTATTTGAAAAGGTGGCAACCCTAATTTAGTTCTATGGCTGTTACAGACTGAGTAACAAAGCATCCTGTCAGTGTAGGGCTACCTAAGAAGTAGTAGCTCTAATCATCTTATTATAGCCAATTTATGTCCAAATGATGCCTCCAGGTGCATCTGCAGTTAACTCTACTTATGCCGCTATATTCATAAAATAGCAGGGAGTATTTATGAACCAAACAGTCACAAGAATGGAGAAAAGTGATTATGCCGATAGGATTGACTTTGGTCAGGGATACAGATAATAGGCAATAGGGGGCTGGAATATATTGGAGAAAACTGGTAAAGGAACCAAGGTATTGTGAATAAATAACTGGAAGGGTAAAAGTTATAGAATGGGAAGATGCCAAGAATGTGTGTGGACTGCAGGTTAGAGATTGCCTTCCCTATCGAGGATTGATAAGAGTGTAGGCAAAGAGAAAGAAATAGGGGGCTCCTAAATGAAAGACCTACACTGGTAAAGTTTTTTAATAGAATCTAGAACAGAAGCTGCTGTTAAAAAAGGAATAATTAGTAAAGCATATAAAATATTGCATGACAATTATAAGAATCAATCAGAGGAGCTTAAAAAGGATTGGGAAGACAGACTGGATAAGCAATTCACAAAGAGAAAATAGGGGGATATATGTATAACTCCCAAAAATGCAACAAAGTCTAGAAGATTTAGGATCGTTGCCAGGAAGTGTTTACATAGGTATTTTTATACCCCAAGTAGACTCCAAACAAATTTCCTCAGGTGGAAAGCAAATGTTGGAGATGTGATAGGCAAGAAATAGGTTAGTTGGGAGCATATTTTTTTCAAAGTGTGGCGAGCTGGTAGACTTTTGGGATTCACTGCAGACTGCTCAGTTGGAGATGCTGGGTAAGTAGATTGAGCTGACTGGGGAGATTATTTTTTTGATTTATGCTACAGAATCGGAATTCCCTAGACATAGTAAAGCCTTGCTTAGTCGAATCGGAATTCCCTAGACATAGTAAAGCCTTGCTTAGTCTAATTATGGTATCTACCAAAACAGCAACTACTAGATAATGGAAATCAAAGTCTAGACCAACTTTACTAGAAGTAGTGAATATAGTAACAGAGATATAACAACTGGAACAGGGAACTTTAGAAAAGGGAAGGAGCAAACTACATAGGGACAAAAAACGGAATTGTGGGAACAATATATACAGAGAAGGAACGAGGTTTAAGAGGCAGGATTAGAATGAGCTATATAATGCTTAACTGACAATAACTGGATGGTTTATATAAGTCATGTATAATGTTTACAATTACAGTTGTTTCAATGGTGTCTGTAATGTAAGCTCTTTGTAACTGAAGTGATATCATTTCGTATGTTTTTCATTTGTATAAATGTAAGATTTCCTTTGTCATATTTTTAAATTAATAAATATGTTTGGAAAAAAATTGTGTTTACATATTTTTGCTGTCCGTGTATTGGCTTTTGTTATTATGCTGTTTATACTATTTTAAATACGCCCACATTTCTCTCTTTCTCTCTCTCTCTACATACACACATATATACATATATATATATATATATATATATATATATGTGTGTGTGTGTGTGCCTGTGTGTATGTATGTATATAAAATATGCATGCGTACACACACACACACGTGTATGTATATGTATGCATCTATGGTTATCTTTCATATAGTCAATGGTAGCTTTGATTGAAATAAAGAGTTAAGATTTGTTAGGATTTGAGAGCCATATAATAGGCTGGGTAGGAGACAGGCTTGGGAGATGGTTACTTTAGCTTTGCTAGTAAGGAACTTTTTCTTCCTGTAAAGGAGGCAGAGTTTTTGGTGAGTCTTTCTAACACAGTTATTTACATGCAAGTCAAAATTAAGCTGGTCATCAATAGGTTCATAGGTTTATACTAGGCTATCTGCCCCAAGGCATTTATAAGCCTAGCCTGAATTTTTGTGGCTTACGCCACCCCTTATATGAAAAAATACTGTACCCATTAGTTTGTTGTGCCTCTGTCCAGTAGTGACACAGAGATGATTCCCGGGGTAAACCTACGATCTCCCATCCACAGGTCAAGATTTCTCTTGAAAACAGCCAGCGAGGTGCTCTGCCTCACATGGACCGGGACTCTATTCCACAGCATAGGGAGTCTCTGAGTGATAAATCTATCCCTCCAGCACGTCCTATTTATATCCGTGCTAAGGTTTAAGTCGCTTGCTCTAGTGGTTTTGGTGGATTTGGATTTTTTGAGGTGGAGCATGTCCATTAATTCCGGGTTGGACATGGCCTTGTATGTCAGGCACATGTCACCTCTGAGCAGACGGTATGCGACTGAATAGAGCTGGAGTTTCTTCAATCTGGCAGCATATGACAGATTTTGGAGTCCCTTTATCCTTTTGGTGAGAAACTTTTGGGGTCTCTCCAATTGCTGCAGATGTCGGGTGAGATACATCCCGAATGGGGCATTGTACTCAATCATTGGTCTGATAAGTGAAGAGTACAGGGGAACAATGACCTCACTAGATCTGGATGTGAATCCCTTCATGATCAGGTGGGCAATGTAGAAGGTCTTTCTAACCACTTTTGCAACGTGAGTGTCAAAAGAAAGGCCACTGTCAACCTGGGTCCCCAGGTCCCGGATAACTTCTTCTGTGCTTAGTGGATTGCCACCTATATGGTAGCTTGGGGTTACCTTGTTTTTCCCGAAGGGTATGACTATACATTTTTTGGCATTTAACTTCAGGCCATGGCTCTGGCACCAGCTATCTGTTTCCGTGAGTCCCTTCTGAAGGATATCCGTGTCCGATGCACTTTCCACTATGGCGCCCAGTTTGCAGTCGTCTGCAAACTTTGTCAGTCAAAGACCTCCCATGTTGGCCTGTACTTCTGAGAAGTAGATGCCGAAAAATAGGGGGCCAAGGACCGAGCCCTGTGGGACACCACTTGTGACCGGCTTGGAGTCTGACATAGCGCCAGCAACTCTAACCCTGTGGGTTCTGTCCTTAAGCCAGTTTGCAACCCATCTTGTGACATATGGGTTTACATTTAAGCTGGTAAGTTTTTTTACAATACCCGAGTGGGGTATTGTGTCGAAAGCCTTTGCAAGGTCAAAGTAGGCTGTATGGACTGCCTTTCCCTCATCAATGGCCTTGGTGACTGTTTCGAAGAAGTCGACCAAGTTCAAAAGGCATGATCTTCCCTTGACGAAGCCAAACTGGGTCGGGTCCAATGTCTGCAAGTCCCCTATATCTTTGTTTATGAGCTCCATTATGATCCTCTCCATAGCTTTGCAGACTAGACTTGTTAAGCTTATGGGGCGGTAATTACCAGGGTCCGTAGAGGCACCACCTTTGTGGAGTGGGACCACAGTTGCCGTACGCCACTCCTTGGGCACGTATCCTGTGGTAAGGCTGAGATTAAACAGCTGCCTTATGTGCGGGTTCAATTCCTCATTTAGCTCGTGTAGCACACAGCCGGGGACACCATCTGGTCCCACTGATGCTGTGTTTTTAGCTTTAGAGAGCAGCTTTCACCTGCGCATTTGAGATGTCTGGCAGGCTACACCACGCTGGGATAGTTATCTCTCCTTTAGGGGGGGGGGGGGGTGAAGTTTGCACTGAACCTGTCTGCCAGTATGTTGGCAATGTCTGTGGGTTCAGTGATTTTTGTATCATTTTGGACTAATTCTGAGCATATCTGGGAGTTTCCACCCAGGTTCCTAACATAGCTGAAAAAGGCCTTATGATTGTCCTTTGAATCCATGGCAATTTTTCTCTCAAAATTGGCCTTAGTTGATTTTATGAGTGCTCGTATTTTTTTACTAATAATGATCAGGGGTGACTTCCCTTTTATGGATTTTGTTCTATCATGTAATAGCTTTCTCCTCTTATTGTAAAGTTTGTTAATGGCTGGGGTCCACCAGACTGGACGTTTGCCCTTTGTGGAAAGAGTCTTGGTTTTATTTGGGATTGCCTGATCCATGCAGTCCTGGAGGTGTTCATAGAAGGCATTTGTAAGGGCTTCCGCAGCTTGGGTTGTGGTTTCCACTGTATCAGGGGCCTTGAAGGATACCACACCAGTCTTGAGTAGTGTGAAGTTTGGTTTAGAAGTTCTTCACTGTGGTCTTTTTTGTTTGGGGTGGGGGCAGGATGTGGATTTCCAGTGAGATTAGTTTATGATCAGATCTCACCAATGAGGGATTTACTTCTGGTGTGGAGCATTTTGTCCCCATGTTTGTGATAATGAGATCTAGTATATACACCTAGGAGTTTTGTACTAGTTTCTACACCAGCAGGAGTGTTATTGAGAGATATTATAGAGAAAGTATGTTTGAGATGGATAAAGTTTTTGGGGAGAAAAAGTAAGAACTTTGTTTTCTTAGGATTTAGAACAAGCTAGTTATTAGAGAGCCAGGTTTCTGCTGAGTTAAAGCAAGTCTGAGGGGCAGTGAGAAGCTCAGTGGGAGTATCAGCAGTAATAACTGCAGAGTCATGTGTGTATTGTACAAGGGGTGATGGAGGCCAGAAAGTATAGAGACAATTAATAAAGATACTGAAAAGCAGTGGGTCAAGAATGGAACCCTGGGGATCGTGTTTTCTAACTGGGAGATGAAGGGAGAGAGCAGACAGCCATCTCACTGATTGAAGTTAGTCAGAAAGATAGCTAGAAAACGAGGCGATAGTAGAGGTAGAGAAGTTAAAATCAGTCAGTTTGTTAAGGAGGAGAGGGTGAGACACTGTATCAAAGGGCTTTGATTGGTCAAGGAATAAACAAGAGACAAGTTTCTTATTATTCAGTCCAAAAAGATGCGTGACTTTCCAATGAGCAATAAAATGAAAGTAGAAATTCAAACAAATAAATCCATGTGAGTTAGCAAATTGTTTATTCCAAATGAGTAAGCGCTTTCGCCAAAGGCTTCTTCAGACTCTTTACCAGAGAGCCTTTGGCGAAAGCGCTTACTCATTTGGAATAAACAATTTGCTAACTCACATGGATTTATTTGTTTGAATTTCTACTTTCATTTTATTGCTCATTGGAAAGTCACGCATCTTTTTGGACTGAGTTTTACTAGTGTTTTAGCGTGAGTATCCTACCTCAACTAACAGCAGCTCTGAGTTTTGGATTTGTGCAAGTTTCTTATTATCTCTGACCAGTGAGATAGTATTAATAAAAGATAAGAAGGCATAGCTCTTAACTTGGAGAAATTCCAGTTGGAACCGCTTCAAGTGATAGATTTTATGGGAGCACATCTACACTAAACAGTTTCTTGAGCTTCTCTCACAGTGGATTAAGTATCAAGCCTACATTTTCACATTAAACAAAATTACAGCCATACCATATCCTCCAGCAAGTTTGTTTCTCATAGCTCTCGGTTCTATGGTAGTTACAATACCCATTTTGCCCACAGCATGCCTTCACATGAGAATCTTATAATGACATTAGCTGTCATTAGCTGTTCAATGGTCTTTACATAGTAATCCTCTAAGGCTTCTCATCAGACTTTCCTGACTATAATAAGAATCTCTGCTGTGGTGGCTTCACTCTGCAGATGTTACTCAAGGACCCCCCTTCATTCTTCCTTCCCCAAATGCCACATTGACAACAGATGCCTCCCAGAAGGAATGGGTGGCATTATCTGGGTAGAATGGTTCAAGTCACATGTATGCTCCAGGAAACCAAATTACATATCAGTGTCCTAGAGAGGAGAGGAGTTCATATAGCGTTGTAAGAGCTACACAGCTTTCTTCTTCTAGGTACTATTGCAGTACAGATGGAGAATGTCAGTGGTCTGGAAAATCAACAAAGAGGGAGGAACCGGATCTTACCCTCTGTGTTGAGAAGCTGTGAGAGTGTGGTAATGGGCCATCTCTACTAACTGCTTTCTAGTGGCAATGCACATTCCAGGAGAGTCCGACATCATAGCTGACAGGCTCAGCTGAATTCAACTGATGCCTAACCAGTGGTCTCTGAACCAATCCATGGCAAACATGATCTTCCAGTGATGGGGTCAATCCTGCTGCAACCGTTTTGTTTCTCCACTCAATAACAAATGCAGCAAGTACTTTGCATTGATTCCTCCTCAGGGACAGTCACTAAAGGATGCTCTAGTTCATGCTTGGCCTCCTGGTCTATTCTATGCGTTTCCCCCATTGCCCCTATTTCCCAAGTTCTTTCTGAAGGCATTCAGGTTGAAGCGGAGGGGAATACCCATTGCTTCCTTTTGGCCCCAACAAGTCTGATTCATCTGTCTTTGGTCTCATCTCATCTGATTTGCCCTCCAGTGACACTAGATCCAGCTCCAGATCTTCTGTCTCACCCCTTGGGGCACCCTTAGGTGGAACTTCTAGGCCTGAAGCTAACTGCATGGTTTCTCTAATTCTGATGATGGCCAGACATTCCAGGCTTTCATTTCCTGTCCAGAAGATCTTGATTTCTGCCCATAAACCCCACCACCAGGAAGAATTTTTATAAGAGAAAGTAGAAAATATTTTCAATATGGGCACAACAGAAACAAACAAACCCTCTTACAGCCCCTGTTTCTGTGATGTTGGATTTTTTGGCTTCCACTTTTAATGATGGAGCCATTAAAGTTCAATTAGCAGCAATTTTCATTTGGTAGAAGATTCTACATCGTTATCTTCATCTAAACTCTGAGAAAGCAGACACACACACAGACACACACACATTCAATCTCATTCATGCACCTACAGACATATGTATTACTCACATGCAGGTATACACACACACAGACACACACACACATTCAATCTCATTCATGCACCTACAGACATATGTATTACTCACATGCAGGTACACACACACACGGCTCTGCTATACTTCCCTATACCTCATGAAGTCCCATAGGAGTGAATGGGCAAACACTGTCAAAAGACGACATACACTTGTTCCATCTGAAAAAAAAATAACTCAGCAGAGATTCTCTGACTCTCTCTGTTAAGTAAAACAGTAGCTGTGGCCATTGCCAAAGGAGATTGCAGACCTAACATATCTACTCCACTAGGCTGCTGCATGAACATGCAACAGTCCATGGAGACCACTTTCTATGCTAAAACCTCCACATGGGTTTAAATCATAACCTTAGAGTTGTCCCTGAGGTGAAAATGCTTACTACAGTGCAGAAACCTTCCAAGATAATTCTGCTTCATGGAAAGCCTTTCAGAATCCTAGAGACTGGTCAGTTTTTTGACAAAGCATAAAACTTTCCTGATTAAACTGTAAAATTTTAAACATCAGTAAAAATACTAGACAAAATCCATCTGGTATGTCAATATCTTCGGTATCCTACTGACAAAACATAAATGTTTCAGTTCCCCACGTATGGTTATACCATCTGTAATTGACACAGGATGTCCACCTGCTGTATGCTTGTGTCCATCCACTGTACTCCGCACTACAAAATGCACCTTTTGTATTCACACCACCCCTGCTTGCTAAGTCTGTTGTATGTTAGTCTGTCTGCCCCTGCTACAAGCACTGCTCCCTTTATCCCATCCACAGCCATTCTTCACCACTTATCCTTCTTTTGCTCAGGATACAGAAGGGACTTTAATCAAACAAGTAAATTAACTTTATTTTGAACATAAGTCGAAAATTAAACACATTCATAATAAAACAGTCTTCCTAGACTTTACAAATATGGACCAGATGCCAAAACAGTTTATGTGTGGAGTAACATCACATGCTGAGGTTTTCAGATTATCTTAGACATATGTAATTCCACGACAGGACTTTTACAAAGTTCAAATGGGATGTCTGAGTGTGTATGTTTCATAAAAACAAAAACAAAAAATGGAAATCAAGCAAGTCCTCTTGATGGTAGAGTAGTGCAACCATTATGACAAATCCTGAAATAATCCAAATGATTGCCTCCCTGAACTTGGAGCAGTAGATGCCAAAGCCAGCACCAGGCACAGTGACAAAACACAATGTAGTCACTATGAAACTATGACCTACATGTTACAGTGTACCATGATCCAGGTTTACCCAAATTCACAATATAGTCAACAGTGCCAACTTGTTAGGGCCAGTACCCCTGAAATATGTATTAAAGACAATGGTCATTAATTTGTGGTTCAAGGACCCTCTATTGATTCATAGGTTCATACTAGGCTATCTGCCCTAGGGCATTTATAAGCCTAGCCAAAGCGTGTGTGGCTTTCACCACCCCTTAGGACGAGAATACTACACCCATTAGTTTGCTGTGCCTCTGTCCAGCAGTGACACAGAGATGATTCCCGGGGTAAACCTACGATCTCCCATCCACTCGTCAAGATTTCTCTTGAACAGAGTCAGTGAGGGGCTCTGCCTCACATGGACTGGGATTCTGTTCCATAGTGTAGGGAGTCTCTGGGTGATGAATCTGTCCCTCCAGCACGTCCTATTTATATCCGTGTTGAGGTTTAAGTCTCTTGCTCTCGTGGCTCTGGTGGATTTGGATTTTCTGAGGTGGAGCATGTCCATTAATTCCGGGTTGGACATGGGCTTCTATGTCAGGCACAGATCACCTCTGAGCAGACAGTATGCGACTGAATAGAGCTGGAGTTTCTTCAGTCGAGCAGCGTATGACATATGTTTGAGCCCCTTTATCCTTTTGGTGAGGAACTTTTGGGGTCTTTCCAACTGCTGCAGGTGTCGGGTAAGGTACATTCCGAATGGGGCATTGTACTTGATCATTGGTCTGATAAGTGAAGAGTACAGGGGTACAATGGCCTCTCCTGATCTGGATGTGAATCCCTTCATGATCAGGTGGGCAATGTAGAAGGTCTTCCTAACCACTTTGTCAATGTGAGTGTCAAAAGAGAGGTTACTGTCAACTTGGGTCTCCAGGTCCCTGATAACTTCTTCCATGTTTAATGGATTACCACCTATGTGGTAATTAGGGGTTACCTTGTTTTTCCCAAACGGTATGACTATACATTTTTTGGCATTTAGCTTAAGGCCATGGCTCTGGCACCAGTTATCCATTTCTATGAGACCTCTCTGGAGGATGTCTGTGTCTGATGGAGTGTCAGTTATGGCGCCCAGTTTGCAGTCATCTGCAAAATTTTGTCAGCCACAATCCCCCTATGTTTGCCTGCACTTCAGAAAAATAAATGCCGAACAAGAGGGGGCCCAGGACTGAGCCCTGTGGGACACCGCTCGTGACCGGCTTAGAGTCTGACATGGCACCAGTAACTCTAACCCTGTGGGTTCTGTCCTTGAGCCAGTTTGCAACCCATCTTGTGACATATGGGTTTACATCTAAGCTGGTGAGCTTTTCTATGATGCCCGAGTGGGGTATTGTGTCGAACACTTTTGCTAGGTCAAGGTAGGCTGTGTGAACTGCCTTACCCTCATCAATGGCCTTAGTGACCGTTTCGAAAAAGTTGACCAAGTTCAAGAGGCAGGATCTGCCCTTGACAAAGCCAAATTGGGTAGGATCCAATGTCTGTAGGTCCCCAATGTCTTTTATTTATGAGTTCCATTATGATCCTCTCCATAGCTTTGCAGACAAGGCTCGTCAAGCTTAGAAAAGTGTAGTTTGTGCTGTCTTCAGTGATAGGACCCTACTGTAGGTGCAGCAATAACTGAAAAAATAATGCTAAACTGTAGCAGCAGTGCTACATTATGGCATGTGACCAATGTGACAGATGTCACAGATAAGGCAGGCTATTATGGCCAAATCAGTGCATGCTCATTTGCACAATGTAGCACTGCATATCTACACTTCCTGCTTATCTGACACAACAAAGACAGCACAGCACACAGTGTGAGTGTTTAAAGCATCAACACAGACCATCATATAAATGTGGAGAAAATGGGGTATAAAGAAAAGTAGGAAAGGGGGGAAAAACACAAAAAGTTATAAACACACAAGGGCAACTACAAGATATAAAAGGTGGGGGAAGGTAATTTATTTGCTTGACAAAAGTCTGTTTCGTATGTTTAGCAAAAGAAGGCTAGGAAGGTAAGGTGGTGAGGGATGGTTGTGGATGGGATAGAGGGAGCAGAGCTGGTAGCAGGGTCAGACAGACTAACATACAATAGACAGTCAAGCAGGGGGTGGTGTATACACAAAAACTGCATTGTGTAGTGTGTGGGGCAGTGGATGGACACAGGCATACAGGGGGTTGAAAAGTACTGATGTAGGGATATGGACAATGAACAAGAAGTGGCAAGTGACATATAATGCCATGATTGGAATAAGGTATTGTCTTGCTATGGCTGGATACCAGGCCAGCCCAGAAAACTAGACTTAATTTACTTGACTTGCCAGTGTTATGGGTTGTTTGCCTGCTGGCCCAGTAAGTGTAGCTTGGATCCACTTGGCTCCACTAGCAATGACAAAAGGAGCTGCATATTGTTGAGAATGTCATCCAGTTGCTGGTGTACCAAGGTAACTGCCAACTTCCATGAATGATGCCAAGAAATGTGGGGAAGACCCTTGCAGTCCACTTTCAGGAGAAGGATCTTCACTCCCTTACTAAGAAGCATACACTGGGGGCAACAACGATGTCTCCAGGTCATGTACAACAAAAGAACTATCATCACACTGCTGAGGACTAGACCTCATGCCACTAGAAACCAGCTGGCACAGTTTGAGTTAACCAAAATACCACAACCTCCTTCATTTCCACAACTGGGACTGTAGAAGGATGACTTGTGGGAAAAATTGTTACACACATTTTCTACAAACACAGTCACAGTTCTACAGTGAACTATGACTTAGATCATAAAAACCTCACTGCTAGGAGAATACTTCCATCTTCTGTGGTACCAAACCATGTTCAGGTGCCACTCCTCTACTACCACTTCTAAACAAAGTATTTTTACATATGCATATACAAGAGTTAAGAAACATTTCCTTTATTTTCTGGCTCACTCTATTCCACCATTTCTTTAAGTAAATCATTACGCAACCCTCCCAACTGGAGGGTTGTAATTATATATCCATCATTTGCTGACTCATCTTCATGAAACAGGTTTCTTTGAAACATTTTCTCACAATCCTGCACACATTCTTCTATCTCAATATTTGTTTCTCCTTCATCCCTTTCATTACTCCATTATCTCCTTCTCTCTCCATCTGCCTCCCAGTTTCTCTGGGCTGCCTCTGTGCCAGGAATAGAAAGAAATGATTCCCACGCACAACAATGACAAGTAAAGAAGTTCACTGATGCCCTGGCAATATTTTCCCTAATAGTATAAATACTACCTTGGATCCCCCCTGAAAAGAGTTTACTAGCCTAGTGGGACTATCTCAGTCAACAAATGATAAATAAATGAAAGATAATAGTATTTAAACTTATTATTGCACTTTTTTGGTTCCCGCTACTCTTTTAGCTGGAAGAGGTTGGGTTGGAAGTACCGTTCACTAGAATGAGTAGTGCCAGCTCTGGCCATGATCTTTCATATAGAAAAGTCCATCATTTGTGCTTAGCAGACACTCCCTGAAATTATTCTGCAGGCAAAACAGTAAATTCCTGCTGTTCTTGGCACACTATACTGGAGCCCTGCATACCATTCCCTGACATAGCCATGGCTACTCAGTAATTTTGAACTGAAGAGCAAATCAGTAGTGCTGTGTGCAGCAGTGCTGATTTCTGAACTACAAATTGTGTAATTCAATGATGTGCCATGGCACTATGATGTGACAATGTCATTGCAATGCAGTACTAGTATATGACTCTATGGATGTTCATAGCAATGGAGTATACGAGCATATGGGTCACATGCTTATTTGTTATAATGGGATACATGACTAACACCAACATGTTTGAATAGTGGCAATGGTGCCAATAGTCTTCATCAACATAACCACCAGGATAATGAGCCATTGTTAACAATGACAAAGAATAAGTACCATTTTGTGCTATACCACATAGAACTGTGCAGTTCTATTAAAATCTCTGCAGCTGTAGAATCTTTCCGAGTTTAGAAAGGAGTTTTGCTTGGTAAAATCCTTCAAAAATGACTGCAACCTTGTTTTAGATGTCTGCAAGAGGAAGACAAATTGCATGGTGGTTGTGAAAATTGGAACCTATGACACTGTACTTTCTACTCGTGGCTGAGGGTATGTCAAATCTTGAAAACAGGAAACCACGGGGGAGTAAATACTGCAAGGGATATGGGGTCCAGGGCAATATGTTAAGGCATGGTTGCAGTAACAAAATGGAGGGCAGAAGCTGTGCATAATATGAACTTCAGCTGATCTCTAGGTGCATAATTGGGGCTATAGTCATAATATGTCAATTTGATGGTGCAGTACTATATTGGTGAGGAGTCATTTATTTCCCCTATTTCAGTGGCCTGGCAGATGTAAAGTCTGAGCACACAGCCTCAGTATGACAGACATACTACACTTGAGAGTCTATCATAGGGTCCACACAACTTCTGGCATATGCACCTAAGCACTAAGCCTCACACACACACACAGTCCATTCTGCCATTCACACACACAAACATTTGGCTTTCACACACATACTATTCATTCTACATCGCGTACTCACCCTCATATACATACACATACACACACACCGTTCAGCATTCACACGCACAGACAGAGCTATGAGCCCATATACTACCCGGTCAGCAAGTGCCCATAATAAATAAACAAAAAAAAAAAAAAAAAAGAAAGAAAGAAAAACGAGCACTTCACTGTAATAAGCCGATCGATACACTGTAAGCGGTCGGCTTATTACAGTTTGTCCTAAAAGTGACTCGCTCTCATACATACACACACAGTCCATTCTTCATTCACACACACAAATATTCTGCTTTCACACACATACTGTTCATTCTACATGCATCGCTTACTCGCCCTCACACACACACACACACACAAACAAACAGCATTCACACGCACAGAGAGAGCTATGAACCCGCATACTACCCAGTCAGCAAGTGCCCATAATAAATAACAAAGAAAAAAAAAAAAAAAAAAAAAAAGTACTTCACTGTAATAAGCCGATCGATACATTGTAAGCGGTCAGCTTATTACAGTTTGGTGACCCCAGCTCTTCCATTACAGGAAATGAAGGCAAATAAAAATGGCGGATAATCCTTTTTTTTTTTCAAAGATAAACTACATGGCCAGATGCATACCAGATTTACACCACACACCTCCGTCTCTCATACACACACACAGTGCCTTCTGCATTCACACACACAGATATTCATCGCTAACTCTCATACACGCAGTCCTTTCTGCATTCTCAAAGACATTCTGCTTTCACACACATACAATTCTTTGTTTCATGCATTGCTTACTCGGCCTCATACAAAAAAAGAAAGAAAAACGAGCACTTCACTGTAATAAGCCGATCGATACATTGTAAGCGGTCGGCTTATTACAGTTTGACCTAAAGGTGACTCGCCCTCATACATACACACACAGTCCATTCTTCATTCACACACACAAACATTCTGCTTTCACACACATACTGTTCATTCTACATGCATCGCTTACTCTCTGCGACACACACACACTGTTCTGCATTTAGACATACAAACGTTCTGCTTTCATGCATGCATTCACTAACCCACATGCAATCGGCACAAGAAACACTCTCGTACACACACAGACACACACCACAGCATGACCAAGATACTATCACCTTTAAATATGGTCAGCCTTGATCCAAAAAGTTGTTGATCACATGCGAATCGGGGGCAAAACTTAGAAAATAGTGGCATACATTGCACATTTAAGCTTCAAAAAAATCCATGGTAATACTTCAAAAAATGCATGGCAATGCTAAAAATATACGAGCAACTGGAGGGAGTTCAGATTATATAGGCAGCTTACCAAAAAGTTTGTGGAGGTGATGAGAGTTTTCAAGCCGTACAGATGCAGTTTCAGTAAAGGATATTCTGGCTCCGATAACATTTTCAGTCCTGAAGGAAACAGTGCTCGTACTACAGTTCTACAACAACAGCTAATGTATAGCAGCTGTTTACCGGGCAGCCCTTGAAAAAGTCTATGTCACAGTGTGGGTGGAACATCAGGACAGGGGAACTACTGATTTGACTATGTCGAAGGTACATCATGCAGGTGGAGACGAATTCCACCTAAAAGCATGCGATACAAAAGAATGGGGGATGGGGCTCCCTGCCCTACGCTTAGAAAGACGAGAAATATAGGACTAAGAAACTTTTTAGTGCATTCCTGTAACAGCAGGCGGCTAGGCTGATTTTACAAGGATAAAGGACAACTAGCGTTTGAGTTTAAATGTGTTTGAGCCCGGAGTTTTCCTTTAAGTATTTACCATAATGTTCCATCTGTGCTGTCCATTTTCTTTCTTCCTTAACGAGTGGGCTTGGATCTGAACCGTCAGATCTGACTCGGCTATTGCTAATGCTCGTGGTAGCCAAATCTCTCGAGCCTCTCCCTTACCCATAATGCACCTCCCCCAACTGCCTCAGATCTTCTTTGCTGCTCAGTAGAGGATAAAGATGACAGTAGTTAATGGAGAAGCCATATCAAGAAGTCAAGTATAACAATATACAGGCATTCTGTAAACATTTGTTCCTCCAGAAGTCTTAGGAGGGGTGTTGAGGAAGAATGAAAATGGACAATACAGATGGAATGTTGTGGTACGTACATAAATTCTTTATCTGGTGTTGTCAATTTTCATTCTATCCTCAAGAAGTGGGACAGCGTCCCTAGCTACCTGTGTCCATGGTGGACTCAAAAAAGGATATTCCGGAGCACCATAGAATCAAATTATGCCCTGCCTCTGAAGACCAGATCCAATTTGTAATCAGTTACAAAGGTATAAGGAGTAGCCCAAGCTGCTGCTGCACATATATCATCCACAGACATTCCTGAATGAAAAATTGTGGAAATCACCATGGATCTAGTGGAATGAGCTTTCAAAGGATGTGGAAGCGTAACACTCAGTTTAATGTAAATGAAAGAAATGCAATTTATAAACCACTTTGATAACCTAACTTTAGAAAATGTTTTTTCCAGGGTTGGCTCAGAAAATGAAATGAACAATTGGTCAGCTTTTCTGATTTTCTTGGTTCTGTGTAAATAAAACTGTAACTGTCTATGAACATCCAGTTAGTGCAAGAAATAATTTCCTTTGTTGGCAAACTTAGGGAAGAACACTGGAAAAATGATAGTTTGATTGATATTGGATTCTGACACCACCTTAAGCAGAAAAGATGGATTAGTATGTAAGGTTACTCTATCTTTGTGGAAAAAAGTATGGGGGTTTAGATGATAATTCTCAAATCTTAGAAATTCTTCTTGTAGAAGTAATGGCAACCAAGAAAATTGTCTTCCATGTAGATATTTCAGAATACATGTCACTGCTGGTTAAAACGGGATTGTGTGAGAGACTGCAGTACCAGATCCAAATCCCACGGAAGAGTAGGATCTTTAAAAGTGGGCCTTAGGAGAGTATCTTTTAAGAAAGCTTTGCTCAATTTGTGAGAAGCAATACAGGATCCATTAGGTCCAATGTGATAACTGAAAATTGCTGCCAGCTGCACTTTAATGGTTGAGGAACTAGCACAGTTTAGAAATAAATGTGCTAGGAAGTCCAAAATTGAATTAATACGGGCTAAAAAATGGTCCAAGTTGTGTTGTTGCATCCAAATAACAAACCTTTTACATTTACTGGAATATATTTTCCTTGCTGCGGGCTTACGGGAAAACAAAATTAAACAGGTGATGGCAGCATGGATTTTCCAGATATTACTGGAATTGGAGAAGCCAAGCAGTCAGCTTGAGGTTTGGGATATCTGGATATGTCATGCCTGTCAGCAGGTTAAAAAGGGATTGTGTAAGAGACTGCAGTACCAGATTCAAATCCCATGGAAGAGTAGGATCTTTAAAAGTGGGCCTTAGGAGAGTATCTTTTAAGAAAGCTTTGCTCAATTTGTGAGAAGCAATACAGGATCCATTAGGTCCAATGTGATAACTGAAAATTGCTGCCAGCTGCACTTTAATGGTTGAGGAACTAGCACAGTTTAGAAATAAATGTGCTAGGAAGTCCAAAATTGAATTAATACGGGCTACAAAATGGTCCAAGTTGTGTTGTTGCATCCAAATAACAAACCTTTTACATTTACTGGAATATATTTTCCTTGCTGCGGGCTTACGGGAAAACAAAATTAAACAGGTGATGGCAGCATGGATTTTCTAGATATTACTGGAATTGGAGAAGCCAAGCAGTCAGCTTGAGGTTTCGGATATCTGGATATGTCATGCCTGTCAGCTGAGACAGAAGGTCCAGATTTGGATCTAGGATCCATGGAGGTTGAACCAGGTGAGGCCAAAGGTAGGGAAAGCAAGTTTGTCAAGGCCAATAGAGTACAATGAGGATTACTTTGCTCTTCAACCTGGCAGCTTTCTGTAGAAATTTCAGAATCAAGGGAATTGGTGAATAAGCACAGAGAAGATCAGGGGGCCAATCATAGAATAGAGCTTCCCTCTGTGTTTTCCACTGTTGCTTAATTAGGGCAAAACAGTATCTGCACTTGTTTAAGGGAGAGGCAAAGAGGCCACAGCAAGGCTGGCCCCACAGATGGAAAATCTCATCCACCACAGTTTTGTTGTGGGACCACTCATGAGGAAGAATGCACCTGCTTAGTTTGTCTGCTATCAAGTTGGATTTCCCCAGAATGTGCATTGCTACTAGAAAGCAGTTGGAAGAGATTACCCATTGCCAGACCTGAGAGCTACTCAACACAATGGGTAGGATCTGGTTCCCCCTTGTTTGTTGATGTACCATACAAAGGACATGTCAGTTTGAATCACAATCGTCCCAGAGGGGAAAGCATCCTGAAATGCCTGCAACGCTAAGAGCACATCTATGTGCCAATTGGCTCTCTCAGAGGGCCACATGCTCTGGACTATCCTTCCTAGATAATGCACCCCACCACCCTATCTGGGAAGTATCTGGGGTCACTACGACCATGGGCTGTTGGGGAAAGAAAGGACGAGCCTGAAGTATTTGGTCAGATTGAATCCATCAATTCAAATCTCTTTTGCACATCTGGTAATTCTTATCTGGTATGACACTAGCTGATAAATGATTGACCACTGAGTAGTTAGCATCCACTGTAGAATCCTCATGTGAAACCTGGTTAGTGGAACAAATTTATGGCTAACACCATCAAGCCCAGACTCCGAAGGGCCAGGCTGGCTGAAATTGAGGTACTCACCATAATCGTTCTGAATTGTGATCTTATTGTCTGAACTCTGTGTGGTGGTAGATGATCTTGCATCAAGAAGCACTCCTATAAAGTCCACATCTGAGTTGGCTGCAGTTGTGATTTGTAGTAGTTTATGGTTATTACCAGAAGAACACAAGTCTGGAGAACCTGAACTCAGGCATGCACAAGCTGATGCCTGGTTGGAGCGTAAACGAGCCAGTCATCCAGACAGGGAATCACTAGGAATCCCTGAAGTCTGAGGTGAGCTGCTACTACTGCCGTGCATTTGGTGAACACCATGGAGGCTAAGGTGAGTCCAATGGGCAGCACTCCTAAATGGTAATGACTGGCTCCCAGCCAGTAGCGTGGCTACTTTCTGGATTGCCTGTTAATTTATATGTGATAATAGGCACCCTGAAGATCTATAGAGCACATCCAGTTGTCCTTGCCCAGAAAGGGCAGAATGGATTGAACTGTGACTATCCGGAATTTAGTTCTTTTAACTGATTTGTTTAGATTGGTGAGATCTAAAATTGGTCTCCAGTCCCATTTTCTTTGGCACTAAAAAGAACTTTGAGTAAGCTCAGTATCCTATTTGGTCTGGGGGACCTCATGAATGACTTTCTTGTCCAGCAGCTTTTGAATTTGAATTGCTGCTTGATCCCTCTGACTGGGTGGAACACTGGGGATTTTTCTTGGAGTTGGAGGAGGAAGGGAAAAGGGTATTATATAACCTCTGGAAATAGTCTTCTGCACCTAAGTGGCTTTTGTTAAATCTAGCCAGGCTTTGTGGTGCAGGGATAAGCACCCCCCCCCCACCCAAGTGTCTCCAGAGGTGAAGAGTCAGGTCTCCATTCAGGAACACAAATAAGCTTTGTCAAAGAAAGATTCTCATGAATCCTGGCTTTGTGGGCCACCTCTACCATGAGGGCATAGTCATTCATTAGAGTTCCCTCCTCTGCGCCTGGGGGAACCTCCTCCACATGTGTTTTGGAAAGGACTTTGAGACTGTTTGAGCCACATTTTCTGCCAACTCCACTGATTGCTAGAATAGGATCTTTGGGTACTGGAAAAACGTACACCCACGGCAGACAAAGTCTTCCTACCTTCTCACCCCCGGACAGTGTTTCTTTTATTTTAGGGTCAAAAAGAGTAGTTCCGTCAAAAGGAGCACTGATGAAAAAGGACTTAAATGACTCTGCAAAACTGCACAAGAGCATCCAGGCATGTCTCTTTATGGAAATGCCTGAACCTGCTGCTCTGGAAGTTCCTTCTGCTATGTTAGAAACTAACCTCATAGAGGAGTTGGATATTGACTGTAGGGTTGCCAACGGAAATGTTTCAGAATCCTGAACCTCTTCAGAAATAGCTCCTGTAAGTGTATTTGACAACTCCTTAGTCAAATCCCTCTGAAGTCTAATAAAGTGTGCCAAATAATTATGTGACCTTAGCACAAAGGTCTCTGAAGCAAAGACATACTTCTCAAATCTGTCCATCACCCGTAACTCCCTGTTAGGGGGATAGACAGTGAAACTCACATCAGCGAGTTCTTTCTTTGTGGCCACCACTATGACCATGGCATTAAGTGGAACCCCTTTTACCCAGAACTGCCTGTCCTCAGGTGTTGCCATTATCCTGTCTGGTCTCTGAGGTATGGGTTCTATGGAGTCGGGTTCCTTCCATGCCCGCTGGGAGATAATATCAATGAGCTCATTGGCAAGCAGAGTCACCCAGGAAGTAGAGGATCCAGTACCAAAGACCTCCAGGAAAACAGATTTCTCAGACATAGGGTTGGAGGGAGTCCAGCCACCTCTCTGTTTCAGGATTTCCAGGATGTCTCCAAACGAGACATCATTGAGAGGTGACCATGGGGACCCTTTGCCTTCACTGAAATCTGTATCTTCAGTGATGGACTCCTGTGGAAAGCCTATATGCTTACTCTTACACATCCTCTTCTGGGGCACTTCCTCAGTGGGATGCTCTGGGGAGGTATCAGAAGAAGAAATCAGAATTCCCAGTGGGAAAACCTCGGTCTTTCGTACTTGTGGAGAAGAATGGAGAGGCTCTCGAGGCTGAGACAGAATGGTAGCATATCTAGGATCCAAGAGGGCAGGCTCTGTCAGATCTGACGAGGCAGAGAAAACTCTTTGCAGCACTGAAGAAAGAGCATGAAGGGGCAGAAGAGGATTTCTGATCCAAGAAGGCAAGCTTCTGAATTGTTGCTCCCCTCTGTCCTCACAGCAATACCAGCGAGGTGGAAGCTGGAGCTGAACTGTCCAGTGCTGAGGCTCCAAGAAAAAGAGATGGCTCTGAAAACTTCAGAGCTGAGTGCTGCTCCTCAGATCTGACAGGCAGACTTCAGCTCCAAGAGCTCCCTGGATCTGAGAGTGCCAGAGGTCTCAGAAAATGTCTGAGATCCAGGGATACAGAAAACCTTGGTTCCAGGGCTGACAGATCCAGATAGTTATGATCCAGGGGCTCTGAAGCAACAAAGGGTGTCAGAGGAGAAATTTGCAAGGGGGGTGTTGTAGAAGGGCGGACAACCTGAACCAAAGGGGTAGGAAATGAACAGAAACCAATCTGCCTCTGCGCCGAGAGGATCTTCCTCACCACTCTCTCCACATCTTCTTCTGTGAGTCTTCTATAGGAATGAGTGGAGTGTCTAAATGAAGACGTCAGTCTTTGCAGAAAGGGGGATGATAGCCTGTCGGGGACTGGATCCATGGATGAGGAGAACCTGGTGTGTGGAGGTAAAGTCATATCTATGAACTCTTTTGATATCTGTTCTGATAGAGTCCGATGGTTTGGCATGTGTCTGATCTGACTATCAGGACTGGATCCAATAGAGTTGCAACTGTCTGTGCCAATGAGTCCGAGTACTTCTGCACCCTCAATTTTTTGTGATCTGGGGTTGAAGTCAGGTCCTTTAGGCTTCTCTTCCTGGAACATTCAGAGGAAAAAGATTTTGAAGATGTAGGTTTAGGCTATTCTGATATGGCTTCTCCAAAAGAAGATGGCAAGAGACCCTTTAAAATTAACTAGTTTTTACATTCTGTAAGGGTGCAAGCATTGAAGCCATGGCAAATAGAGCAATCTTCTTGCAAATGGAGGGGGCCCACGCGATAAACACAAAGTGTATGGGCATCAGATACTGGCAATTTTTGCCCACACTGAGAGCATTTTTTAAACCCAGCAGGTTTGTAAGCCATAACAAACAATAATAACCCCAAAAACAACAACAACAAAATAAACCAATTACACAGAGAAAGATTAAGTATGACAGGCAAAGATTTTTTTTACACCAGAAGAAGGTAAAAGAATACCAACAATGGTAAGGAAGGGCTACAACAGTGCCATATGGAGGGAAAGATACTAGCAAAAGTACCTAAGTACCAAATAATAGGAAAGGGAAGGAATACAAAAGAATACAAGAACGAGAAATATAAGAAATACTAAACAGTGTTTTAGAAAGAGAAATACAAAAAAAAAAGAATTTATCTAAAGCATACAGCTTGAGAGATGGCAAACCATGTCTGTCTTGAAGCAGCAAATGAGATCCGAGGCAGTTGGGAGGTGCATTATGGGTAAGGAAGACGCTCAAGAGATTTGGTTACTACGAGCTTTAGCAATGGCTGAGTCGGATCCGACAGTTAGGATTAGAGCCCACTTGTTGAGGATAGAATGAAAACTAACACCAGATCACAAATTTTACTTTGAACAGAAAGGGAAAGCAGCAGAAAGTAGATGATAAAAAGTAAACTCCTAAGTGCAATAAATGCAAAAAGTTATGAAAAGCATTTATCCTGAGTGGACCTGCAGAGACCATGGCAAGCAAGATCTGGGGAGGGGGGGGGTGAGGTACTGCAGGACATTATGGAATATGAGCCAAGTGTCTAAATTTGGCCTCTGACCGCATTTGCTGATCTTATTATGACTTTTCACCTTATTTAACTGATGACTTTTACCAAAAGACAAATAGTTTCATAGTTTAGTACTAGGCTATCTGCCCTGAGGCATTTATAAGCCTAGCCATAGTGATGTGGCTTTCGCCACCCCATGTAATAGTACAAAAGTGTACAGCATAGATTTAGAATACTGTGCCTCTGTCTAGTAGTGACACAGTGAAGACCCCCTTACATAATAGAATTAGTTTACTGTGCCTCTGTCTAGTAGTGACACAGAGATGACCCCTGGGGTAAACCTACGATCTCCCATCCACTCGTCAAGATTTCTCTTGAAGAGAGTCAGTGAGGGGCTCTGCCTAACATGAACTGGGATTCTGTTCCAGAGTATGGGAAGCCACTAAGTTATGAATCTGTCCCTCCAGCATGTCCTATTCATATTTGTGCCGAGGTTTAAATCTTTAGCTCTCGTGGTTCTGATGGATTTGAATTTTTTGAGGTGGAGCATGTCCATAAATTCCTGATTGGACATGGCCTTGTACGTCAGGCACAGATCACCTCTGAGTAGGTGGTATGCTACTGAATAAAGCTAGAGTTTCTTTAGTCTGGCAGCATATGACATATGTTGGGAGACCTTTGATCCTCTTGGTGAGGTACTTTTGGGGTCTCTCTAGCTGTTGCAAGTGCTGGGTGAGGTACATACCAAATGGGGCATTGTACTCAATCATGGGCCTGATAAGGGAGGAGTATAGGGGTACAATGACCTCCTTTGATCTGGATGTGAATCCCTTCATGATAAGGTGGGCAAGGTAGAAAGTCTTTCTAACCACTTTGGCAATGTGGGTGTCAAATGAGAGGTCACTATCGACTTGGGTCCCCAGGTCTCTGATTACTTTTTCCGTACTCAGTGGGTTACTGTCTATGTGATAATTTGTGGGTACTTTGTTTTTCCCAAAGGGATGACTATACATTTTTGGCATTTAGTTTAAGGCCATGACTCCGCACCAGTTGTCCGTTTCAGTGAGGCCTTTCTGTAGGATGTATGTGTCAGCTGGTGTATCGACTATGGCGCCTAGTTTGCAGTCATCTGTGAACTTTGTCAGCCACAACCCTCCCATGTTTGCTTTCACATCTGAGAAATAAATGCCGAACAAGAGGGGTCCCAGGACAGAGCCCTGTGGGACACCACTTGTGACTGGCTTTGAGTCTGACATGGCTCCAGCGATTTTGACTTTATGGGTTCTATCCTTTAGCCACTTTGCCACCCATCTTGTGACATATGGATTTACATTTAAGCTGTTGAGCTTGTCTATGATGCCAGAGTGGGGTACTGTGTTGAAAGCTTTAGCCAAGTCCAGGTAGGCTGTATGGACTGCTTTGCCCTCGTCAATGGCTCTAGTGACTGTTTCGAAAAAGTCAACCAGGTTCAAAAGGCAGAATCTGCCCTTTACAAAGCCGAACTGGGTGGGATCAAGTGTCTGTAAGTCCCCAATGTCTCTGTTTATGAGTTCCATAATGATTCTTTCCATAGCTTTGCAGACCAGGCTGGTTAAGCTTATGGGGCGGTAGTTACCAGGGTCTGTAGAGGTGCCTCCTTTGTGGATTGGGACTACTGTTGCTGTACGCCATTGTTCAGGTACATATCCTGTAGTAAGGCTAAGGTTAAATAGCATTTTTATGTGCGGGTTTAGCTCCTCTTGGAGTTCATGTAGCAAGCAATCCGGAATACCGTCAGGTCCCATTGATGCTGTGTTTTTAGCTTTGCTGAGGGCGGTTCTCCCTGGACATCTGAGATGACAGGGAGGTTACATTCAGCTGGGATAAGTATTTCTTCTTTTGGGGGTGAGGGAGGGGAGAAATTTGCACTGAACCTGTCTGCCAGAATGTTGGCAACATCTGTGGGTTCAGTGTATTTTTTGTCATTGTGAACTAACTCTGAACATATCTGGGGGTTTCCGCCCAGGTTTCTAACATAGCTGAAGAAGGCCTTGTGGTCATCTTTAGTGTCCATAGCGATTTTTCTCTCAAAGTTGGCCTTGGATGTTTTTATGAGAGAACGTAGCTTTCTACTAGTGCTGATCAGAGATGCCTTCTCTTTATGGGATTTTGCTCTGTCGTGCAGTAGCTTCCTTCTTTTGTTATACAATTTGTTTATGGCTGGGGTCCACCAGACAGGACGCCTGTCCTTGCTGGAGAGGGTCTTGGTTTTATTTGGGATTGCATGATCCATGCATTCTTGGAGATATCCGTAGAAAGCATTTGTGAAGGATTCTGCATTGTGGGATGTGGTTTCCACTGGCCCAGTGGGCTTAAAGGATACCATCTCAGTTTTAAGAAGTATAAAGTCAGCTTTTGAGAAGTTTTTCACTGTAGTCTTTTGTGTTGGGGGTGGAGGTGGGATATGTATATCCAGGGTGATTAGTTTGTGGTCAGATCTCACTAGTGAGGGGTATACTTCCAGTGTGGAGCACTTTGTCCCCATGTTTGTGATGATCAGGTCTAGTATATTATCTCCCCTTGTGGGAGAGGTGACTAGCTGTTCCATTGCATTTGAATTTATGAATTCCAGGAACCTTTGGGCTAGGGTGTTTGGGCTAGAATAATGTACCCAGTCTATGCTAGGGTAGTTGAAGTCTCCCAATATGATGGTGTTTGGTGAGACATTCATATCCTCCAATGTCTTCAGGAAGGCTGAATGGGGTTCCTGAGATTGGGAGGATGGTCTGTAACATGCTACCAGTTGTATAGCAGTTTTGCCTATGGTTAGTTGCACCTGGATGGTCTCTGATGCTTCATGTGTTGCCACTAACCTGGAGGTGTGGGTGTCCTTGATGAATATGGACACTCCCCCTCCCTTTTTGGTTTGGCTCGAGTTTTGGGGCCGAAAAGCATGATACGAGGTATAGCCTGGTAGTGCTGGGGTGCTCTCAGGAGCCTTGAACCAGGTTTCAGTTACTGCACAGACATCGATGTTCTCCATACTGAGGAGTGCTTCGAGAGCCTGCATCTTGGGATTTAGACTTCTGGCATTGAGCAGCATTACCCTTAATTTTTTTCCATTTTTGTTTTCTAAGAAGGTGGGTTTGTCTTTTGAGCCTTGCCTAAAAAAGGCACTATGGGGGAGGCAAGAGCCTTAGCCAATATCCGGAAGATCAGTGGTGACAGATGCAAGCCGTCCCTTCCGAAGCAGCGTGGCTTGTCCTGCATGTCATCCCAAGCAGACAGACATTGGATCCCCCTAGAATGACACCAGTATTTGAGCCAATTATTAAAGCTGATCATCTTGTCTTTGTATTGTGGCATCATTCTTGGTGAGGGCAAGTTGCTGCTCAGGGTCAGGGTCATACCAGCCTGGGCTACATAATCAGAGAGCTCCTCTATGTCTCTCTTCATGTAGTCCAGGGAGGTACGTCTCAGGTCATTCACGCCAGCATGGACAATGACGGAGTCATATTTGTACTTGCTTTGGAGTGACCCGAGTGCATGTGTTATGTGGCGGATCCTAGCTCCCGATAGGCAGCTCACCGTTACCCTCTCCTTGTTCAGCCTGGTAAGCAGAACGTCAGTGTGTCTGACTATAGAGTCACCTATTACTAGTGTATCAGGCATGGTGTTTGGCCTTAAGGGCTGTGATTGTTTGAGACACTGATTTATTGAAGTATGTGTTGCATGTGTTGTTTTGAGGTGGTGGATTTTTGGGTGTCTGCTTTGGGAGCCTCTGTTGTTTTGGTAAGTTTTTTGTTAGAGCCTCCGAGTAGGTCTTTGTGTTATTATGTGTTTGGTTTGCAGTTGTGGTAGGTCTATGTGGGACTGGGTTTGGTGTGTGTGTGGTCACCTTCTCCTCCTGTCTGGTCTTGCCAGTCCTGAGTTGAGAGAATTCAGCCTCCAGTTTGTTCCCTATTGACCATTTTATTTAATAGATCAATGGTTCTACAGTTTATGTTCATCCATTCTTTCTTACATGTTCTTTCCAAAATCTAGCTATTATTCTTTATTATTATTCTTTATAACTTCCCTCCTTCATTAACCTTGTAAATTACCCCCTCCATCATTAACAGCATAATAGGTCATTCTATTTACTGTAATCTCTCTCCAAGCATTAATGGCCCCATGAACCATCTCACGAGTGAGACTTCCAATTAATTATGCATTCCTGTTCCCCACTTCCCTTGCATCCCTCTTATAAGCCCTCCACTCAAGTATTAAAGACTGCATATCTCTTACATAGTGGAAAAACATGCTCTTTCCCTGGTAGTGGTGATACTTCCTTATCTCTGACCTCTTGTTTAAATGTTCGGGCCTTGAGTTGTCCTCTCATTTCTCTAGAATTTAATGACTGAAAAGCATCCTCTAGGCTAGCAAATGTCATGTCTCCCTCTGGAAACAGTATATTACAATTTGCAAGATAAAGCAGTTTAAATCATAAGCGTACTGCCTTACATCATGCTTGGACTGAATAAAGATTGTTCTCCTTTTACATGCTGGCATTGAATCATCCTTGTCTACAAGGGCTCTATTCACGAAGAAGCAGTCTATTTTCCAGTTGCAAAAGTCGAGTCAAAACCTTCTCCCAGTACAGGAAGGTAGCAAATACACACATTTCATACTCATTGGAACATCAGTTTTAGTTGGCTTCTGTCTCAATAGCAAGGAGAACTCTAGCTAGCCCCCCTGTCTCATAATGCACTACATTCAGTTCCTATGTGAATACTAGGCTAACTGCCCTGGAAGGACATTTTAAGCCTAGCCAATAACCCAAGTTCAGAATCAAACCCTCTACCTATAAGGTGAAGACTTAACCATTATGCCAAACCCATCTAGCCCTCCAGATAGAGTAAATCCATCATTATGTCAAGAGATAAGCATAAGAGAAGATATTCCTCAAGGCATGGACAATTCAGCAGACAGGCATCAATTACTCGGCCTCTGGTGCACCTCTTGGTTCTTCTGGATAAGGCATTTTAGAGGAAGAGAGTGATTGGGATGCTTCCATTGTTTGGAAAGAAACCAACAAAATCTAGCATTGTAGTAAATACATAAAGTAGGGCAGGTTTGGGAGGAAAGCCACTGAGGTATCTTGAGCACTAACAGTGTGCTCTTCATTTGGTAGGCAAGACTTTCTTGCTGGAAGAAAAACAATTGATGCAGTCAGATAACTACTTGGATAATGAACCCTTTTCCATTCTGATTTCTTTTCAGTTTGGAAAAGGAAACAAATAACTTTCATTTTTTCTGAATTCCTCGGTCCTTTCAAGGTAATAATCTAAGGTGCCTTTGCACATCCACGGAGTGTAGTCTATAGTCTATTTGCTGGAATAGTTTGTGAAAATACAGGTAAATGGATGGATTGATTTAAATCGGCCTGTTGTTGCATCCTCAGGTATAAAAGAGGAATTAGTTCTAAAAGAAGCTGTCTTTGTGAAACACAATAAATGGAAATTTGCATGACAATGTATGCAACTAAAACTCTCCAAGCCAATGTAATGACCACTGGGAAAGCGATATTCCAGGACAGAAATTTAATGTTAGCTACACAGGTGGGCTTGAATGAAGGAAGAATATTTTCATCTAAAATATAATTGAAATCCAATGACAAAGAATGATGGTACAATGGAAGCCTAGAATAGAAGGCCCAATTTAGAAATGCTTTACACAGTACAGACCTTTATAGAGTTTGTGGAAGGTTAGTGAAGGTGTTGTAAATACCTGACAGAAGATATCACTGCTAGATGAAGATATTGGTCTCTGCATGAAAGCATTTTGTTAAAAGTATGAGAAACTGGAACTAAAATGGACAGGCCAGTGTTTGAAATTTGGGGCCCCCAGATAATGTCATGTTGGGGGGCCACTAGGGACTTACAAACTAAGTAACACCATTGTCGCCTCCCCTAATCATCATTTTAGTTCATGTTGCAAACTTTTAATAGTAGTATGCACAGACTGACCTGTAGCTACAATCAACAGGTCTATGTACCACACTCTGTTGGCCCATCTACCAAAGGGATAATCACAGTTACAGGCATTTAGTTGCAACAAATAATCTTTACAACTCTGTGTACATGTCTGGACAGTGCCCCCTGAAACCATAGGTGTTACAGATTTAGAGTATTTTCCAACCTTTTAATTGAATGGTGGACTAAGCAAGGGTCATTGATGGTGTCAGCCAGCCAGCACTGTTGATATTAGAGGGGGAGGTTGCACAAATCCAGGGTAAGATTGATTGTTTCTTAATATGTTTATCATTTCTGGTTGGGAAGGTGAACAGTTGGGTGAAACCAAAGTGGTTAATTGATAGGGATGGTGGGTTGAAGTTAATAATGGAATAGTCTACATTAAAGTCACTTAGTTTCAATTTGATGGTTTAATTTTGTATATTATGTGAGGTCCAGTCTAGGATTTCTAAAAAGGATTTGGACATTACCACCAGGTGGAATATAACTGACTATGATGCATGTGCTCTTATGTTTGTTGAGGTGTAGAAGTGAGATAATTACTTCAGCGTTGATGAAATTGGGTAGTGGATGAGGGTAGTTGGTGAAGTTCAGGGTGTTATTGTAGGAGATGGCTACTCCTCCAGCTTTTTTATGTTGTTTATAATTTCTTATTATATTACACTCTGGGGAAAGTATCTCTTCATCTTTGGTGTTAGGTTTTAGTCAGGTTTCAGTAGCAATATATATATGTCAGGGTTTGTGCTGATATGCATGCATGTAGATCAAGATTCATGAGAAGTAGGTTGTTATTAAGTGTAATGGGAGGTGGCTGGTGTACAGTAATAGTATAGTCTTGCAGCCTGGTTTGGTGAAGGTTGGGATGGATGTCCTCCAAGGAAAAGAGTGATAGAGGAGTGGTTGTGGTATGACCATTTTACTGTGCTTATTTTTGAGCTTTTGGTTTTGTATGCTGGGCTGGTGTGTGTTTCTTTGATCTATGTGTATGTGATGAAGGACTGGGATGAGACAGATTACAAACTGGGAGATAAAAAAATAAGTGTAAGTTGAGGTTAAGGGTAGGTGATGTGAGAAGGGCCTGGCAGTGACTATAGGATGTAATGCAAGCAAGCAGGGTTGGAAGAAATATGAAGGACGTTTAATGAATTAACATGTTAAAAAGTTAGGCATGGTTTTGGCAGTAAGAGAGAAATGCGATTAATGTGCAAAGTAGAGTGTGGTAGTGAGTGTGGAAGTGAGGTAAGCAGTAGTGAGCAGATTGGCATAACAGTGATTAAAGTATGGTGTGTGTGTGTGGGGAGGGGGGGGCAGTGGGTAGGCTAAAGAATACACCTGCAGAGCTGGAGGAGCAACAGCTGAAGTGATACCAATGTAACAAAAACAATCTGTAAACCCTTGGAGGGTCTGGGTGAAATCTGAAACAGTAGAGAAAGTTAAGAGATTACTGCTGGTAATAGTACAGCAAAGGGTCAGAGCAGAGATAAGTTAAAAGAAGAGTAGACAATACTGTCAGCAACGAGTGCCTCACTTGCTAATGTAACTCCAGCCTAGGTTTGGTGGTCATCGCTAGCAGGCAGATATTGAACTGTTTCAGAGGGGGTGCCTAATAGAGTATACAGGGAGTGTGAGGCCCTGGGACCATTAGCCTAGTAACGTCCTATGATCCTGTGATCCTATGAAGACAGTGGATATCCATCCCTAAATGCCATAGCATGTATGCCACTTTGCAGTCACATACCATATTTACCATACTGTTAATTCAAAAAGTATAAAACACTATGGACACAAGTGACTGTAAGCCACAAACAACCAGACAGAAGGTACAGGGTTTGATTTTGGCCTCTTATTATTGGCTAGGTTTGTAAAGATCTCAGATTGATAGCCTAGTATTTTTCTCTGATGATGATAGATTATTTGATGGCAAGATAGACCAATAAAATTTATGAAGGGGATAGCTGGCTTTGACATAAAGGAGTCAGAGGCTAGGTGCGAGTTGAATTCTTCTACTTTTGTTATAGAATTGCTATAGCCTTTAAGTATTTGCACAGAGTATCAAAAGACAACAATGCAACTAAGGGGATGGGAAACAGAAAGAAGATGTAGGCAAGCAGGCAAATAGTACCTACAACAGTGAAATGGAGCACAGCAGTTACAGTAAAGGACCAAAGAGAAAGATGAATACAATAAGGAGGAGGAGGACGAGAGAAAGCAGGTCAGGAGGGGAGTAGAAATCATAATTAAAAATCAGATGAGTGGATGAAATTGAAGACTGAATGCAAGTGGGAAGGAGTGAAAGGAGAGGGTGAGTAGTTAGCACTCAGATAAACACCTATGACAGGCAGAATGAAAATGCAAGAACAAGAGATAATCAGTAGCAGGATAAAAACAGGAAAGTCAGAAAGCAGAAAATCAATGCACAATGTTGAAACAGAAAGGGGGAAGAAACGTATAATGATGAACAAGGAATGATATGGTAGGGGAAGTTAAAAGGGAAAGAAAAGGCTTGATGGTATAATGTCAAAAGAGAAGAAATACAGATAAATAAATGAAAGTATAATAAAGCTGTAGAAGGTGGTTGAAAGAAGCAGACTTTAAGGAGATCTGGAAAGGCTGACAAAATAAAAAGTAAAGAGGAACGTATGTAAGAGGTTAATGAGGAAAATATGAGGATGAAGAAGGAAAAGAGAAGTTGCACACCCAATCACAAATCAGTTCATTGTCAGAGTAATGACAGGCCAAGGTGTCTGTGAATGGGCCAAACCATTTAGTGGGAAAATCTGGTCTACAAAAGGAGAGAAGGTCTGTAAAACAGCTGTTAGCTGGGGGGGTGGGATATTGGGAGGGAGGGTTGGAGAGGATCTGTAGTATCGTCAGAAAAAAAGAAATGTCTTACCATAACATTTCATCTGTGTTGTTGATCTTCTTTCATTCATCACTGATGGGTTTGGGTCTGTGCCCTCGGAACCGAGTAGGCCAAATACCAATCTCGCACCAGCCAAAAAACTCTTGAGCTAAGTTTCTACCCACAATTCCCTTCTCCCCGTTACCTCAGATCGAGTTTGCACATGTATTACAAGTAAAGCAAAGGCCTTTTTCTGTGCAAATGCCCTAAGACACCACTTGGACTCAAAGTATCTGCCAGGAGCCTTTGGCAGGGGAAGGAGGGTGGGAAGTGATGAATGAAAGTTCAACAACACAGATGGAAAGTTACGGTAAGACATAACTTCTTTATCTGATGTTGTTAATCTTCTTTTCATTCATCACTGATGGGACAGAATCCCCAGCTACCTTGTAATCCTTGGGCGGCCCTTATGGAAGAACATTCCTGAGTACCATTGAGCCGAAGGCAGCTCTCCTTCTGGAGACCACATCCAATTTGTAATGATTGATAAAAGTGTGGGGTTTAGCCCAAGTGGCTGCTGCATAGATATCATCCATACAAGCCCTGGAATGGAAGGCTACAGATGCTGCCATAAATCTAGTAGAATGTGCTTTAATATTATGTGGCATAGGTTCTTTTGCAAATGAATAAGTGAAACATATGCAGTCCCTTAGCCATTTTGATAAAGTGACCTTGGAGAGAGAATTTCCCAATCTAGGCCCAGAGAAGGAAATGAAAAGTTGGTCAGTTTTACGAATTGCTTTGGTCCTGTCTAAATAAAATCTCAATTATCTGTACACATCCAAGGAATGTAGACAGTATTCGCCTTTATTAGAAAAAATCAGAAAAAACACTGGTAAATCAATAATTTTTGATGGAAAAGTCAGACACAACTTTGGGAAGGAAAGATGGATTTATCCGGAGTGATACTCTGTCCTGGTGGAAGATTAGATAGGGTCTTTTGATGCATAATGACTGAAGTTCAGAAATTCGTCTGGCTGATATGATGGCTACCAGGAAAAGGGATTTCCACGACAAGAATTTGAGGTCACACTTCGCTGCGGGCTCAAATGGAGGTTGAGTCAAAGACTGGATAACTAATGTGAGGCTCCATGGTTCTATAGGTTGTCTGAATGGAGGCCTAATGTGGAAGACCCCTTTGAGAAATGTTTTGCATAACCGAAGTGAGATGAGGGAAGAACCATCCAATCCATTACGATAGTGTGAAATAGCCGCTAGATGTACTCGTATGGTAGAAGCTATGGCTCCATCTTTGAAAAACTTGGGTATTGTAAAACCACTGTGAATGGAGCTAGCATCTTTTTCTTTGACCAAACAGAAAATCTCTTTCCATTTGTCCAGATATAGTCTTCTGGTGGATGGTTTATGACAAGCCAGAATAATGTCATGAACAGGTGAGGTCATCCTGCCTGGTGATTAACGGAAGTGGAAAAACCAAGCTGTCAGCTTGTGACTGGACAGGTTTGGATGACTCAATCCTTGGGGATGAGAAATTAGGTTTGAAAGAGGGTCCAGAATCCATGGTCGACATAACAGATGAGGATGAAGGAAGGGGAACCAAACTTGTCAAGGCCAAAAGGGGGCTTTGAGGCTCACTTTGCATTTCAACTGAATAGCTTTCTTTATGATTTTGGGTATCACAGGAATGGGGGGATAGGTGTATAGCAGTCCTGTGGGCCAATTGTGAATCAGAGCATCCCTCGGGGACCCCCCCCCCTTTGGGGGGAATAGGGCAAAATAGCTGATGCATTTGTTGTTTGATGGGGAGGCAAATAGGTCGCAGCAAGGCTGGCCCCAATGGCTGAAAATTTCTGCCGCTACTTCGGGATTGAGAGACCACTCTAGGCAGGAGAATAAATCTGCTCACCTTGTCTGCAATCACATTGGAAATCCCTGGGTATGCATTTCTATCAGAAAGTAGTTGGAAGCTATCGCCCACTACCAAATTCTCATGGCCTCTCAACACACAGGATAGTACTTGGTTTCTCCTTGCTTGTTGATATACCAGGCTACTGACATATTGTCTGACTGAATCGCAATTGTTCCAGAAGGAAGAACAGGTTGGGGGGGGGGGATGCTTGCAATGCTAACAGCACTGCTCTCAGTTCTAGAACTTTGATATGCAGGTTGGCCTCCAATGTGGACCATGTGCCTTGGATTGTCTTTCCCTGGAAATGTCCCCCCCACCCTATCAGGGACGAGTGCATGGTCACAATGGCTTTGGGTTGAGGGGGTCGGAATGGATGGCTCCAAAGTTCTGTGTCTGGCCTCATCCACCAAAGAAGGTCATGCTTGCAAGAACTGGTTATCTGAATTTGAAAACGTAGAGGATGCTAATTCATAAACCACTGCGAGAGAAGAAGCCACTGAAGTATTTGCACGTGCAGTTTTGCAAGAGGCACTATTGGTATGGAAGCTGCCATGGATCGTAAAACCTGAAGAACCTCTCTCACTGAGACTTTGTTTTGACAGAGTATCACCTGGAGCTGAAGCCTCAGACTGAAGTCTGTAAGCTGGGAGTGACACCAGACAAGAGCGGGTGTTAAAGGCTGTTCCAATGAATTCTATCTTATAGGTTTATACGTTCACAGGTTGGTACTAGGCTATCGGCCCTAGGGCCTATACAAGCCTAGTCATAACAATTACCTGGATATTTCTTCCCACAATATTTTTCTGGACCGGAGCAAGATTGGATTTCTCCCAGTTCACAGTTATCCCCAAAAATGTCGCCAGTGAGTGTATTGCAGGGCTGTTACTAGAAGATGCTTTGGTGGGGGCAGTAAGGAGCCAATCGTCCAAATATGAAAACACCGGGAATCCATCTCAAATGAGCTGTAACCACTCCCATGAACTTTTGTGAACACTCTGGGGGCTGTTGAGAGTCTGAACGTCAGGGCATGAAACTGTTAATGACTGGCTCCTAGCCGGAAGTGAAGAAGACTCCTGGAGCATTTGTCCATTTTTATGTAGTAATACGTGTCCCGAAGGTCTATAGAGCACATCCAATCGCCTTCCCTTAGAAAAGGAAGAATGGACTGAACCGTGACCATCCAGAATTTGGTTTGGGCAACAGACGTGTTCAAATGGCTTGAGATCCAGAATGTGTCTCCAGTCCCTGACTTTTTTGGCACAAAAAAAGAATCCTGACTAAAATCTGGATCCACATTGGTCTGGTGGGACTTACTGGATGACTCTTTTCTGAAACAGCTTCTTTATTTCCACAGCTGCTTCTTCCCTTTGATTAGATGGAACATCGGGAAGATTTGCTGGAAGCTTTGGATAAGTGATGAGGGGAATGGTGTAGCCTCTGGTTATGATCTCCTGCACCCAACGATCGGTGATTATTGAATGCCAGGCAGCTTGGTGCAGAGAGAAATGAACCCTGACTGCTTCCAGAGGAAAGCAATTGGGATGCTCTTTGGGAGTGATAAGGCTGCCCAGAGAAAGAATCCCTGGGTCCCTGATTACATGGACCCCCCTATGACTTGGTAGGGGTGTCTTCCAAAATTGTTACCCCTCTGCCCCTGGGGATATCATCACCACACGTGGCATGGAAAGGAACCTGAGACCTTTTTGTGCCACATTTTGTCACTCTCTGGAGTGAAAAAGAATGTTGAGGTTTGGAAAAACGTAGACCTACGGAAGACGGTCTTACCATCCTGCTCACACCTGGCCAGAGTGTCCTTCAACTTGGGGCCAAAAAGGGAAGATGCTTCGATGGGAGCATTCAGGAAGGAAGACTTGAAAGGGTCCGTGAAGTCACAAAGGAGCATCCAGGCATGGCATGTCACAATTATGCCTGAACCTGCAGCTCTAGCCCCCTTCGGTTGCATGTGACAGCAACCTCATGGATGAATTGGAGATCGATTCCAGGGTTATGAGCTGTGAGCAAACTTTATCCCTTACCTTGTCAGAAACCTGTCCTGCGAGTGCTCCTGACAGTTCGGAAACCAAGTCTCTTTAAAGCCTCATAAAATGTGCTAAGTAGTTCAGGGACCATATGGCAAAGGTCGCTGAAGCAAAGACTCGCTTCCCTAATCTCTCCATGGCCCGTGACTCTCTGTTGGGTGGGTGGACAGTATGACTCTCTTCGGTGAGATCCTTTTTCTTGGCTGCCTCCGCCACCACCATAGCATCGACTAGTAAACCTCTTGACCAATGTGAGTTTTCCTCAGGTGGAGAAAGTATTTTATCAGGTCTTCCAGGGATCGACTCAACAGAATCAGGGTTCTTCCAAGAGCGCTGCACCACGAGCTGAACAAGCTCATATGCAGGTAGGGTCACCCAAAAGGTACATGGCCAGGCAAAGAAAGCCTGCAGAAACACGGATTCCTTGGAAGAAGGATTAGTGGGCTTCCAGTCACCCCTCTACTTCAACAGTTCAAGGATGTCTCCAAATAAGACATCATCAAGGGATGACTGTGGGGACCCTTCACAATCATCAAAATCCATGTCCTCTGTCAGGGACTCTTCAGGCGAGTCTATGTGCTTCCTCTTGCACAATCTCTTTCATAGGGGCTCTTCAGAGGGGACTTCTGAGGAGGACTCAGAATGGGGTCACCCTGCAATGGAGGGTCCTGTGGCTTTCCTGCCTGATGTTCTGGGGAAGTGGCCTATGAAAGCTGTAGCTCAGGAGGAGAGGTCTGGGGTTCCGACGTTGGTGGCATGTTTCCAGAAGCAAGTGCCCTCTCCATAGCATGGAAAACAGGTCTGCCCAAAGAGGGATGGGAGCCCAGAACCGGAGTCACACCCCACTCCGTCAAACCCACTCCCAAGGATGGAGCCTGAAGCAGGATCGGTGCAGACAGGATTCCCGGCACTGAGGACAGAAATAAAGAAACACTTAGAACCGTGTCCTGAACCGAGAAGCCTGCAGCCCAATCATGGTTTTGAGGAAGGACCAGTTCAGCAGGAACAAAACCACAGGGACAACCCCGGAGGCCCAGTGAGGTCCACTACAGGCACCAAGATGGGGGGGGGGTTCTGAAAATGATGTTGGAGCAGAAGGCTTTGGAACCGGTGTGGTCAATGGAGGAGAATAGGATGGAGTCTATGGAGAAGTCAACTCAAGTCCTGGAGGAGGATGGGTCCTGGAAGGAGTGGCTATCCTCCTGGTTGTCAACAGCTGATCCACAAGATGCACCACATCAAGTTTAGAAAGGCTCCTGGTGGATCTAGTGGACACTCCTGAAGGGGAGTCGGGTCATTTTAGGAATGGACTGTACACCTGACCTAGAAATGGATTTGTGGATGGAGAGAATCAGGTCCATGGTGTGGAATCTACCGGCATAGATGTCTCAAGCTTGGAGACCGAAAGCAGTGGAGTTAAATTCGTACTTATCTGGGCCATAAAAGGGCTAGGCGCCAAAGGGGCACTCAGAGCTGATGTGGAAGGTTCAATCGTAATCACAGAGATAGGCATCGAAGGTGTGCACTATGACAAAGCAGCAAGCTGCCCAAGTCATAGTAGTCATAGTGAGGTCAATAGTCGGTACCAGAGACAATATTGGAGCCGAAGCTAGTGCCGGCATAGGTACAGTCGTAACTAGAGCAGAAGAAGTCAGTGCCGACGAGGCAGAATTATGCTCTGAAGATAGTTTTGGCACTTTAGGCTTTACAGACTTGCCTTGGTCACAAGATGAAGTGGGAACTGAATGGTACCTTTTCTTATCCTTAACTGGAGGGGATGAAACCACCATTGCAGAAAGGGCCTCTGAAAAGGGTGACTTAATTAAATAAGCCCTTCAGGATCAACTTATTCTTGCACTCGTTCAAAATGCGCTGACTGAAACTTTGACAAATCACACAGGGAAGTTGCCCCGAAAGATGGGGTGCCCCCAAACAATAAACACAATCATCATGAGAGTCACTATTCAGAAGTTTACCATGAAGCATAATGTTTAAAACCCGATGTGCCCTTTTTATCAGACATCATGAAATTTACACATAACAATGAAGGAAAGTACTATAGAAAAATTGTTTCAAACTCTGCTATCTCTGTCTAAAAATATCTAAATACACACAACATCTATGAAATATGTCAAAAAACACACAACTAGTCAGATAAAGGGAAAGAGAAGAAATGCCAAAAATGGTATTCAAGGAATACCACAAGGGTAGAGAGAAAAGGTCGTACCACCAATGGTACTTGAGTTTACCAAACGAGTAGAAGCAGGCGTGGAAGGTCTTAATATAGCTGTAAATATACAGAACTATCAATATAAACCACAATCGTAGGGAAAAAAAAACAAAAATCCTAAGTGATATCAAAAAGTTTTCACTTAGCTGAGTGCTTGGCTGAAATGCGGCTTAATGGCTACGTAGCAAACGAGATCTGAGGTAACAGGGAGAAGGGCATTGTGGGAAGAATCTTAGCTTGAGAGTTTTTTTGGCTGGAGTGAGCTTGATATTTGGCCGACTCGGTTGCGTGGACTCAAAACCGAACCAATCAGTGATGAATGGAAAGAAGATTAACATCAGATCAGAGGATTTGAGTGGTGTAGGTATGGTAGATATTCCTAAAGTATATGAGGAGGGACAGAATAAAGCCAACACAAGAGTAAAGTACTTATTTTCATCTTTATGCAGATTTCTTGTGCTGAGGGACTGAGAGGTATGCGCAAAAGAATGCAGGTCAGGTCCCACAAGCACTTCCTTGTAAAAAAAAAAAACAAAAAAAAAGACAACTTACTTCCCTCATTGCTGCAGCCAGTCAGGTCTCTGCTTCACTGAAGCTGACCTGATTGAGTGTAGCTTACTGGCAAGTAAAAAAAAAAAAAGAGACGAGAAAAAGTTTGTGATTCACCAATACGTGATGTCACGTAATACATCTGTGTGGGCATCCATGAGGTGAGAAACTGAACAGAGAAGGTGGAGAAACCCACAACTGCTGCCTCATGGGGACCCTTGTTCGTAGGTAGATAATAGAGGCCTCCCCGTGGCCACAGGTTCCGCGGACGCCTAATGCTGGCTATGAAAAAGGATCAATATGTTTCATGTTTGTCCATAAGGAAAATTTAATCCATTTGCCTCTATAAATTTTCCTGGTTGAAGATTTCTGAGATGCTATAATCAACCACATCACTTGTGGTGGGAGAGAAGGGTTCCTAGCCATTAGTGGATGTGGAGAAAATAAGCAGTTAACTGAAGGGATTGAATGTCCTGGGAAGGCTAACTGATGGATGAGACAGCAACTGACGATGCTATGGAAGAAAGGGTTCTCTTCTTAAATATGGCTTAGACAGAGGGAACCAAAATGGGGTTACAAGAATGTCCCTTGCTTTTCACTTCCTGGCTCTCAGTAAGAATCTGAGTATGGGAATAAGTGGGGAAAGACATAAATGAGACCTCGAGAACAATCATAGTTGAATGCATATCCTGTGGGATACCAGTCAAGGGATGGAGAACTATTGAATTTGGTGAAGCAAAGAGATTACAACAAGGCTCTTCCAACTTGTGAAAATTTTTGAGGATCACTCTCTTGTTGAAAGACCACTGAGGGAGCAGAATTTGTCTGCAATTATGCTGGATGTCCTTGGGATATGTGCTGCCATCAGAAAGTAATGTGAAAAAATGGCCAATTCTCATACCCATATGGCCTCTTGGCAGAGAGGGTGAGAACAGGTTTTTCCATGCCTGTTCATGTACCATACCATATTGTCTGGATATATACTGCACCTTGGGAGAAAAAGTTTTAGAAAGGCCTGCAACACAAGGAAGATTGCTCTCATTTCCAAGACAAGACACTGATGTGCAATTTAGCCTGGTCTCTGGTCCATATCCCCTGGATCATCCTGTTCAAGAAATGCTTCCCACCACAGTAAGGATGTTTCCATCACAGGACTGGCTACTGGGAAAGGTTTAATAAAGGAAGTAAATATGTTGCGGTTTTCTCAGTTTGTCAGACAGATCAGGTGTTTTACATACATTTTTGAAAGCTTTATGGTATTTGTTATGGGTTGTTGACACCACTGAACTCATACCATTCACCATTACACTCATGCACAGCCTGACATAAGGGACTTGCTTGATGATGGCTGCCACAAAGTCTAGTAATTTGAGAACCAGTGGTGCATCTTGGAGCACCACTGTGGGACAGGTTTAATAATGGACTATAACAGAGATTCTGTTTGGGAGTACAATTGCCAGTTGTATCATCATGTCCGACTGACAGTCAATGAATATTAGACTAGGAAGACTACAGCTAGGATTTTGGAAGACTGATTTGTGATCCCCAATAATAGGCACAGCTGGAGAAGTACTGCCATGATGAGTTTTTCCATTGTTGATGCAGTGATGAGCCAGTTGCCTAAGTATGGGAATATTTTTATCCCTAGCAGTCACATATGGGTTGCAACTAGAGACCTAAAACTTTGTTAGCACCACAGAACTGGGCTGAGACCAAAAGGCAATGCTATGAAATGATAGTAGTGACTGGCTCCCAGCTGAAAGTATCGCAATCTCCTGAAAGACTTCACTATTCTGATGTAATGATAAGATACCTACAGATCTGGGCATGTCCAATCTTTTGCCTCCAAGCAAGCCAGGCTGGATTGAACCCTGGCCATTTGGAATGATATCTTCTTCACATACTGATTCAGATGGCTGAAGTCATTCCTGAGCCTTTTTTTTTTTTTTTTGGACCTCAAGGAAGATTCTATTTTTGCTACGTTTTTCTTTTCTTTTTTTTTTTACCTACCTCCTCTTGTGAAATTATACTAATGGAGGTTAGTTGTCTGGGCAATTTTAAAAATGATATCAAACAGCCACTGCATATAATTTTCCTGAGCCAAATGTCTTATAAGGTGCCCGGCCGTACTACAGGATACAGAAAAACTTGCCATGGACTCCCTCCAGAGGGTACAGTCAAGCAGTTGTTCAGGGTTCATTCAGTCTTGATCCTGAAAAGGGATCATGGAACCCTTACAGGTGTGGACCACCTCTGCCACACTAGTGACAGTAACCAGAGAAATTCCCACTGTCTCAGGAACCTGAGAAACTGCTGCTGGTTTGGAGGCTGCTGGGATTTCCAAAACCAGATATTCCTGGATCCCTTCTGGTTCTTTTGGAATGATCTTTATGGAGCAGACTATTTAACCCCAACAGCTGTGAGCATCTTGCTCTCACTGATACGTCTTACCTTTGACTTTCTGCCCAATAACAAAGGATCCATCAGAATGGGCATTAACAAAGGCCATCTTGAAGTATTCTGTGACACCTATATGGCAAAGTCACATCTGATGCTGCACTGTGATCCCTGAACTCACTGACATGGTTGCCCTATTCCCTGCATTATGTGCAAATCTCATAAATGGCAAAATAATTGAGCTGATTTTGGTCACAAGAGTTTGTGATGGTCCCCAGTAGACAAGAATTTCAGAGTCTCCATGACCCTGTCCACTAGATCCTTCTGAAACCTTATGTTGTGCTCCAAGTAGTTAAGCTCCTGAATGAGAAAGTACAGTTGTATAAGTAAACTTACCATAATTGCAGATGTTGCTGCAGTAGCCTAAGTTAAGTGGGTCCTACCTTCTACATTAGCTAGCTTTTAAAGCTAAGGGTGCTTTCCACATACAATGTCAGCAGGTTGATTCAAACGGACTTTTTGCTGACAGTCTTTTGTATGACACGATTGTGCAGTAGGGCAAGGAAATATACCCTTACCCCACTGTTATGCAATCTCAAAGTTAGTATTTTAGATTTTCGTTAGTATTCTATTTTTTGCATTTTTGATCAGTTTAGATTAGTTCTTACGGATATTAGACATTTGAGACAATAAGAAGTTATGCACTCACCATAACGTTCTATGGTTGTTGTCCATGATCTCACTTCATTCTTGCTGGTTGGGTTCGGAACAGAGCATCTGTTCCGACTCGGCCTAATACTAAAGCTCGAGAGCTTCCACTGGCTCGAGGCTATACCCTATCCCATCATGCTTAGGGAAGATAACCCAGATCTTGTTTGCAAAAAAGGTAACATACTTGAGCTTATATACAAAAATCCCAAAGGTAACAGCTATAGCGTATGCCTCAATAGGCAAAAACGGAAGCAGAAAACACAATTTTCCACCAATAAAAAAATTTCCTCTCAATCCTCCAGGATCGAAGGTTGAGGAAAGGAGGGTGGAACACAAGAATGAAGGAGAGATCATGGACAACAAACATGGAATGTTATGGTGGGTACATAACTTCTTAATGTTATGTTGTCCTATTTCGCTTTCATTCTTGCTGGTTGGGACAGTGTCCCTAGCACCTTCTTTCTTGGGTGGCTCAAGGGAATAATCTCTTTAGAACAGTGGAACCAAAGGAAGCCCTGTTTCGGGAGGCCACGTCTACTTTGTATTGAGTGATAAAAGTATGAGGTTTGACCCATGTGGCTGGAGCACAGATTGAATCCATACGTAATCTGGCCTGAAAGGTGGTCAAAGTTGACATAGCTCTTGTTGAGTGGCCTCTAATCTTTCCTGGCAGTTGTTTATGTTGAGAATTATATGCGTAGGTAATAGTGTCAGTACGCCATTTTGACAAGGTAACTTTTGATATTGGTGCATCTTTTCTGTTATCTGAGAAGGAAACAAACTGGTCAGACTTTCTAGATTCCCTTGTTCTAGGTAAGTAGAAGCATAACTGTCTGTGGACGTCCAATTGTTGTAGCGAATATTCTGCCTTGTTGCCATAGTTTGGAAGGAAAACCAGCAGGTTAATGGACTGATCTAAATTGATTTCAAAACATACTTTTGGAAGGAATGAAGGATTTGCTCTAAGAGAGACTCTGCCTTTGTGAAAAAATAAATAGGGAGGGCATACGGACAGAGCTTGAAGTTCCGAAACCCTCCTAGCTGAAGTAATGGCTACCAGAAAAGCTGTTTTCCAGGTTAGAAATTTTAGTTGGCAAGAGGAAGCTGGTGGGAGAATCAGAGCTGACAGCACCAAATTGAGGTCCCAAGGAGTTGGTGGCTCCCTTATTGGAGGCCTTAGTAAGACTGTACCTCTCAGGAAAGCTTTGCATAATCTGTGAGACATTATTTTAGATCCCATGTCTCCTATGTGGTAGTTAGATATGGCAGCTAATCGTATTCATATGGTAGCTGCTACGAGATTGGAGACTGTAAAATGGTGGCAGGGGAAAATGTAGTTAGGCAGCATAGGATGGTGGTTTGTAGGATGACACTGGTGATCAAGAAGAGGAGGATAAGTGTGAGGGCAGCACCAAGGATCAAATGGTGGAAATTGAAAAATGGTAATTGTGAGGTGATGTTCAAGGAAGAGTTAAGACAGGCACTGGGTGGCAGTGAAGTTACCGAATAGCTGGGTAACTACAGCAAAACTAGTAAGAGAGATGGCTAGAAAGGTGCTTGGTGTGACATCTGGAAAGAGGAAGGAGGACAAGGAGACCTGGTGGTGGAATGAAGTACAGGAGAGTATACAGAGAAAGAGGTTGGCGGAGAAGAAGTGGGGTTGTCAGAGAGATGAAGAAAGTAGACAACAGTATAAGGAGATGAGGTGCATGGCAAAGAGAGAGGTGGCGAAGGCTAAGGATAAGGCGTATGACGAGTTGTATAAAAGGCTGGACACTAAGGAGGGAGAAAAGGACCTGTACCGATTGGCTAGACAGAGGGACCGAGCTAGTAAAGATGTGCAGCAGGTAAGGGTGATAAAGGATAATGAGGGAAACGTACTCATAAGTGAAGAGAGTGTGTTGAGCAGATGGAAGGAGTACTTTGAGGGGCTGATGAATGAAGAGAATGAGAGGGAGAGAAGGTTGGATGATGTGCAGATAGTGAATCATGAAGTGCAGTGGATTAGCAAGGAGGAAGGACAGTTATGAAGAACAGAAAGGCTGTTGGTCCAGATGACATACCTGTGGAAGCATGGAAGTGTTTAGGTGAAATGGCAGTGGAGTTTTTAACTAGATTGCTTAATGAAATCTTGGAAAGTGAGAGGATGCCTGGGGAATGGATAAAAAGTGTTTTGGTACCAATTTTTAAGAATAAGGGTGATGTGCAGAGCTGTAGTAACTACAGAGGGATTAAACTGATCAGTCACAGCATGAAGTTATGGGAAAGAGTAGTGAAAGCTAGGTTAAAAAGGGAGGTGATGATTAGTGATCAGCAGTATGGTTTCATGCCAGGAAAGAGCACTACAGATGCGATGTTTGCTTTGAAAGTGTTGATGGAGAAGTACAGAGATTGAGTCTTTGTGGATTTAGAGAAAGCATATGACAGGGTGCCTAGAGAGGAGTTGTGGTATTGTATGAGGAAGTTGGGAGTGTCAGAGAAGTATGTAAGAGTGGTACAGGATATATACGAGGGTAGTGTGACAGCGGTGAAGTCTGCGGTGGGAGTGACAGATGTATTTAAGGTGGAGGTGGGATTACATCAAGGTTCAACTCTGCGCCCTTTCTTATTTGCAATGGTGATGGACAGGTTGACAGACGAGATCAGACATGAGTCCCCGTGGACTATGATGTTTCCAGATGACATTGTGATCTGTAGTGAGAGTAGGGAACAGGTGGAGATATGCTCTAGAGAGAAGAGGAATGAAGGTCAGCTGGACTAAGAATATATGTGTGTGAATGAGAGGGAGGATAGAGGAATGGTGAGGATGCAGGGATTAGAGGTGGCGAAGGTGGATGAGTTTAAATACAGTTCAGAGTAATGGTGAGTGTGGAAGAGAGGTGAAGAAGAGAGTACAGGCAGGATCGAGTGGGTGGAAAGGTGTTTCAGGAGTGATTTGTGACAGGCGAGTACCAGTAAGAGTGAAAGGGAAGGTCTACAAGAGGGTAGTGAGACCAGCTATGTTATATGGGTTGGAGACACTGGCATTGACAAAAAGGCAGGAGTCAGAGCTTGACGTGGCAGATTTGCACTGGGTGTGGTGAGGATGGACAGGATTAGGAATAAGTATATTAGACGGTCAGCCCAGGTTGGAAGGTCTGTAGACAAAGCCAGAGAGGCAAGATTACATTGGTCTGGACATGTGCTGAGGAGGGATGCAGAGTACATTGGGAAAAAGACGCTAAGGATGAAGCTGCCACATGTGCTGAGGAGGGATACAGAGTATATTGGGAAAAAGACGCTAAGGATGAAGCTGCCAGGTAACAGGAAAAGAGGAAGGCATAAGATAAGGTTTATGGATGTGGTGAGAGAGGACATGCAGGAGGTTGGTGTGACAGAGCAAGATGCAGAGGACAGGAAGAAATGGAAACAGTTGATCTGTTGAGGCGACCCCTGACGGGAGCAGCCAAAAGAAGATGGTAGCTGCTGCTGTGCCTTCATTGAAAATGTCTGCTAAGAAATCTACAATTGTACTTATGGGGGCTGTAAAAGGGTCTATGTGATTCTTAAAAGCCCAACAAGAAAATCTTTTCCATTTGCTAGCATAAAGCTTTCTAGTCGTTGTCTTATGAGCTGAAATTAGAATATGTCTCACCGCAGGGGTTATGTCTGGAAGCCTGGCTAAGATTGGAAGTGGAGTAGTCAACCTGTCAGTTTGAAGGTCTGAAAATAGGAATGGAGCATTCCTGACTGATGAGTCATAAGATCTGGTAGAATCCATGGCTTTTCTCAAAGATAGGGCCATAGGAAATTTGTCCGCTATCACGTTGGAGTTCCACATAATATGCATTGCAATCAGAAAATGTTGAGAAGAGACTGCCCACTGCCATACTCTTTGAGCCTCTCGACATCGGGTAGGATCTGGTTCCACCTTGTTTGTTGATATACCACACCACCAACATATTATCTGTCTGTATTGCAATCATCCCTGGTGAAGGAGAGTCCTGGAATGCCTACAACACCAGAAGCACCACTCTCGTCTCTAGGACACTGATGTGCAAGTGGTACTCGTGTTCCTGCCAAGTTCCTTGAACGGTCTTTCTCAGATAATGCCCCCCCCACCCTATCTGGCAAGCATTCGTGGTCACTGTGACTACTGGTTGGGGGAGAGTGAATGGTCTGCCTAGAGTTACCTGTGTGGAATGAAGCCACCAATGCAGGTCTTTCTTGCAAGAGTCTGTAATGAAGATCTTGTGGGACATGGGTAACTCCTGCATGGGCCATTGAGTGAAGAGAGGTCAATGTAGGATTCTCATATGTAGACGTGCCAGAGGGACTAATGTTATAGCAGCTGCCATAGTGCCCAAGACCTTTAGAACCAACTTTGCCTGTGCTTTCTTTTTTGAGAGCAAGATGGACAAGATGTTGCAGTGTCTGTACCCTGTTGCGAAGCAGTTTTGCAACCATGTCTTCTGTGTTCTAAGTCTGCTCTTATAAATGTAATATGCTGTGATGGCAACAAGGCAGATTTTCCGAAATTATGGTAATGCCCAGTTCCGAGCAAAGATGAATGGTGGTGTCTCCTGCCTTGGTTAGTAGATGCTTGGTGGTGGCGGTCAGAAGCCAGTTGTCTAAGTATAGAAACACTTGGAATTCTAGACGCCTCAGGTGAGCTGTGACTACTACCATGCATGTGGTGAACACTCTGGAGGCTGTAGTAAGACCAAGGGGCAAAGTTCGGAATTGGTAATGACTGGCTTCCAGCCAAAACCATAGATGTCTCCTGGATCACCTGTCCATTTTTATATAGTAGCATGCATTCTGGAGATCCACTGAGCACATCCAACTGTTTTCTACCAGAAAGGGAAGTATAGACTGCAATGTCACCAACTGGAACTTTGATTTTTTTATGGACTTATTCAGCCTGCTGAGATCCAAGATGGGTGTTCCGTCCCTTGTTTTTTTTGGAACTAAAAAGAACCTTGAGTAAGTTCCAGATCCGGTTTGGTCTGTGGGAACTTCTGGGATGACTCTTTTTCTTAGCAACTTTTGTATCTCTAGGATTGCCTGGTCCCTTTGACAGGGTGGAATGTCTGGGATTGATCTTGTCTTTGGGGGTGGGGTGGAGAAGGGTATGTTGTATCCCCTGGATATTATTGACTGTAGCCATTTGACTTGAGTGATATTTAGCCAGGCTTTTGGGTACAGTGATAGTCTGGCCCCGACTGCCTCCAGAGGTGGACAGGCAGGCCTCTTTCAGGAGCATTGGAAGGGTCTGCCAGAGAACGTATCTCTTTCGCCCTGATTTTGTGGACCCCTCTGCTGCAAGGTCAGCGTCTTCCACTGTTATTTTCCCCCTGCTTCTGGGGGAAGATTCACCACGTGCATCAGGTGAAGCTCTTTGAGACTTATGCAACCACATTTTTCCGCCCTTCCAGCCTTTGGAGTAAGGCCTGATAGGGAGGGAAAAACATACTCCCATGGTAGACAGGGTCTTGCCTTTTTGTTCGCACCTGGTCAGAGTCTCTTTAACTTTTGGCGCAAACCAGGGCGAGCCATCAAAAGGTGCATTAGTGAAGGAAGACTTCAAGGGCTCAGCAAACTCACAAAGGCGTATCCAGGAATGCCTCCTCCGAGCAATTCCTGTAGCAGCTACCCTACTCGTACCATTGGCTGTATAAGAAATGAGCCACATAGAGGAGTCGACTACTGAATTTAAGGTAGCAAGTTGGGTGGTCACCTTGTCTGGAACCCCTCCAGCTGTGGAACCTTGGAGGGTATCACTCAGCTCCTTCAGGAGATCCCTCTGAAGTCTGATAAAATAAGTCAAATAGTTCAGCGATCTGAGTGTAAAAGCCGCCGACGAGAACTTTTAGTTATGTACTCACCATAACTTTAGATGTTTGGGATCCATCTCGCCTACATTCCGTACTGATGGGCTCGGAGCCGATCCTTGGCTCCGACTCGGCACGCTATGCTATAGAGCGAAGCCTCTTATTGGCTGAGCTATTCTCTATCCCAGGATGCACCACCACTACTCCCCCAGATGTTGTTTGTCTGCATTCATGCACACACAACTTGTTTATATAACATTGCCAGATGTTTCAAGATGAAACAATAGAATTCAGACCGTCCGATCTCTTCTGATCTCCAAGGAAGGGGGAAGGAGGGTGGGTTATTGGGAATGTAGGCGAGATGGATCCCAAACATCTAAAGTTATGGTGAGTACATAACTAAAAGATGTTATGTGATCCTATCTCGCCTACATTCCGTACTGATGGGACAGCGTCCCTAGCACCTAAATCCTGGGTGGCTCACTGGAAAACACTCCTGAGCACTGTGGACCCAAATGAAGCTCGCCCTCGGGATGCCACATCTAATTTGTAGTGGGAAATGAAAGTGTGCGGGGAAGACCACGTAGCCGCAGCACAAATGTCACTAATGGCAAGTTTAGAATGGAATGCTATAGAAGTAGCCATAGCTCTTGTAGAGTGAGCTTTGACAGAGGTCTTAAGCTCTTTATTAGAAGAGGAATAAGCTTGACTAATACAGTCCCTGATCCAATTGGCAATAGTGACCTTTGTGACGGCTTTGCCCAATTTTTTATCCGAAAAGGACACAAACAATTGATCTGTTTTCCTTGTTTGTTTGGTCCTGTCTAAATAAAAACGCAATTGCCTGTGGAAATCCAATGTGTGGAATATGAATTCTGCTTTGTTCGAGTACTTTGGAAAGAAAACTGGAAGTTCTAATGACTGTTGCAGGCAAAAACTGGAACAAACTTTAGGGACAAAGGATTGATTAGGCCTGAGAGATACTCTATCTTTATGAAAAAACAGGTACGGTGGTTTTACAGATAGAGCCTGAAGCTCTGAAACTCTTCTGGCAGAAGTAATCGCGACCAGAAAAGCAGTTTTCCACGATAGAAATTTCAAATCACATGTTGCTGCCGGTTCGAAGGGGGAGGAGGTTAAGGCACGTAACACCACATCGAGATCCCACGGAGGAGCAGGATGAGAAATCGGAGGTCGTAAAAGCGCAGCACCTTTCATGAAGGTTTTACACAATCTGTTGCTCATTAAAGGTGGGTTTATAGATTCATGAAAATTTGAAATAGCTGCCAATTGGACTTTGATGGTAGAGACTGAAGAACCTTGATTGAAAAGGGAAGTTAGAAATTTTAGGACTTCCGATACAGGAATAGTGATGGGATCCAGACCCCGGAGTTGAGCCCAAATAGAAAATCTCTTCCATTTGCTAGTATACAATTTCTTAGTGACAGACTTGTGGGCTGAAGATAAGATATGTATGACTTCCGGGTCTAAGGTATGATTCCTGACTATAGTCGGAAGAGGAGGAGCCAAGCTGTTAACTTCAAAGTGTGAAGGGACTGGTGGAGTAGTCCCGACTGATGAATTAATAGGTCTGGGATCTGATCCAGGAACCATGGACCATCCAGTGCATATTTCCGAAGATAGGGGAACCATACCTGACGAGGCCAGTAAGGAGCAACTAAGATCATTTTGCTCCCCAAAAGAGACGCCTTTTGGATCACTCTGGGGAGGAGGGGAACTGGGGGGAAGGCATATAGCAAGCCGGTGGGCCAAGGATGGGCTAGTGCGTCCATAGGACTCTCCCCCGGAGCTGGAGTGAGGGAGAAGAACTTTCTGCACTTCGCGTTCAGCGGGGTTGCGAAGAGGTCGCAACAAGGAATTCCCCATTTGCTGAAGATTTGAGTTGTCACTGCATTGTTCAGAGACCACTCGTGAGGAGAGAGGATAGTTCTGCTCAGTTTGTCGGCTATCATGTTGGATTTGCCAGGGATATGAGTTGCTATCAGAAAACGTCTGGTCGCCACTGCCCATTCCCAGACTATCATGGCCTCTCTGCAAAGAGGATAGGATCTGGTTCCTCCCTGCTTGTTCAGATACCAGACCACTGACATGTTGTCGGAGTGAACGGCAATTACGCCCTGAGGGAGGTAATCGTGGAGGGCTTGTAAAGATAGAAGCACCGCCCTCATTTCCAAAATGTTGATATGAAGAAGACTCTCTTCTGAATGCCATTTGCCTTGGACTGACCTGCCCAGGGAATGCCCCCCCCACCCCATCTGGGAGGCGTCCGTGGTCAAAGTGGCCATAGGAGGAGGTGGAACAAAAGGTCGACCCTAATCCAGATTGGAGGGCACCAGCGAAGGTCCCGTTTGCAAGTTTCCGTGATCCGTATGAGGTGACTGAGCGGGAGATCCTGAAAGGACCACTGTGTCGAAAGAAGCCACTGGAGAATTCTCATATGCAACCTTGCTAGGGGGACTAGAAGAACCGTGGCCGACATAGATCCCAATAGCTGCAAAACCATCCTGGCTGGAGCTTTGGATCTGAGAAGCAAGGCTCGGACTTGAGCCTGGATGGTTTGTATCCTTTCTGTAGGAAGGTAGACCCGCATTCGGTTTGAGACTATTTCTACTCCGATGAATCTTATGCGTTGAGATGGCAGCAACACAGACTTTGGCCAATTGAAGGTGATCCCCAGGGAAGTGCCTAGTGATATTGTGGCTTGTAGGTTCTGCAATAGTAGACGCCTGGAGGTGGCAGTTAGGAGCCAGTCGTCCAAATACAGAAACACCTGGAATCCTAGACTCCTCAGGTGAGCAGTCACGACCGCCAAACATTTGGTGAACACCCTGGGGGCTGTGGTGAGACCAAAGGGCAGCGCACGGAACTGAAAATGACTGTCTCCTAGGCTGAAGTGCAAATGTCTCCTGGACGCCTGATCTACCAGAATGTGGTAATAGGCGTCCTTGAGATCTATGGAGCACATCCAAACACCTTTCTCCAGCAGTGGGAGAATGGATTGTAAGGTGACCATTCGGAACTTGGACTTTTTGACTGAACGGTTTAGAATGCTGAGATCCAAAATGGGCCTCAAGTCCCCAGTCTTTTTTGGCACCAAAAAGAATCTTGAGTAAGTCCCTAAGACCGATCTGGTCTGCGGGGACCGGTTGGATGACTCCTTTTCGAAGCAGCTTTGAGACTTCTAAGGCTGCAATTTCCCGTTGACTGGGTGGCGGGTCCGGGATTTTCTTGGGTCGAGGAGGGGAGTGAGAAAAGGGGATGGCGTAACCTCCGGCGATAATTCGAAGCACCCATCGGTCCTGAGTGATACCTTCCCAGGCTTTCAGGTGCCTCAAAAAACGACCCCCGACTGGCTCCGGAGCTGCACAGTCGGGCAATCCTTCAGGGATTGTGGAAGGCTGAAGAGCCACGAAAGGACTCGTGGTCTCCAGTGTTGCGGGGGCCTCTGCTGCCTCTGGGACGGCGTCTTCCAGAAAAATTTCCCCCTCCTCTGCCTCTAGAAGGGGGATCGTCCTGCTGCGAGGGATAAGACTTCTGGGATCTAAAGGGAGTGGAAAATCGTGCCCCTACGGCAGTCAAAGTCTTACCTTCTTGCTCGCAGCGGGTCAATGTGTCCTTTACCTTGGGTCCAAACAAAGAGGACCCATCAAAGGGAGCGTCGGCAAAGGAAGACTTGAAGGCTTCCGCAAAATGACACAGGCAGAGCCAGGCTTGCCTCTGTAGAGCAATACCCGTACCCGCCGCTCTACTCGCCCCTTCGGCCGCATATGAAATGAGCCTCATGGACGAGTTTGATATGGATGACAGCGTAGCCAACCGTCTGGGCCAGCTGCTCAGGTAGGTTACCCAAGAGGGTATCTGAAAGCTCCTTGATCAGATCCCTCTGAAACCTGGTGAAGTGCGTTAAATAGTTCAGGGACCTTAAGGTAAAGGCCGCTGAACTAAGGGTGCACTTCCCGTACCGATCCATGCTCCTGGACTCCTTATTAGGAGGATGGACGGACATCGAAGCCTCTGCTACATCTTGCTGGGTAGCAGATGCCACCACCAAGGCATCAACAGCCACACCTTTTGTCAAAAACTCCTTCTCTGGGGGTGCTGATAGGAACTTATTTGGCCGAGCAGGCACCGGTTCCACAGAATCTGGATGTTCCCACGCCCTTCGACAGATCAAATCTAGGAGCTCATCGAAGGGCGGAGACACCCAGGAGGCGGAGGGCTGCAGGACTCCTGTATGTGCTTGGCGCCTAAACAATATACGCACGAGGAGTGATCACCGGTTATAGACATTTTATAACTGTACCTCGTGCACTTTTTGAACCCTGAGGGTCTATGTTCTTTTGACATAATGCCTCTAAAATAGTCCAGGTATACGGACTCATCTTCAGAAGGGGTGAGGGTCTTCCAGCCACCTCTCTGCTTCAGGATCTCTAGGATGTCTGAGAAGGAGACATCCTCAGAGGGCTATCATGGGGACCCATCTGAATCATCCAAGTCCATATCTGAAGTGACAGACTCCTCAGAGGAGTCTAGATGTTTACTCTTACATGTTCTCTTCCAAGGGACCTCTCCAGAGGGAGCCTCTGAGGAGGTTTTGGAAGAGAGCGACTCACCCAATGGGGCACCCTGGGGCATTGATTCTCTGCACCTGAGGGGGAGGGATGGTAGAGGCGCAGACATTGGCACTTTAGGGGGATAAGTGCTTCGATCCAAGAGTGGAGCCATCAAGGGTGACAGCACACTCCTCATCAACTCGAAGGCACCATATCCTGGGCCGGAGGAAGCCTCTGGGTCTGAAGAGCCTGGAAACTCCACTCACACCAAGGAGATGGGCTCCAAAGGCTGATGTAGGCACCGAGCTCACCTGCGCTGATGCCCCGAGAGGTAGATTCAGATACAACAAGGGACCAATCTGACTCTCCTCCCCAGACTCGACGGGGAAGCAATGGCTCCCAGACCCCTCGACCGAAGATGGTAGCAAAGAGGTTGGAATAGAAGTTGGGACCGAAAACCCTGGGATGGGTCTCGGACCTGAAGATTCCACCACAAACACATCCAAGCACTCCGTCTCCAAAACTACTCGGGTTGGAGAAGGAATAGAAGAAGGGGCAGTAGCAGAAGTCAGTTCCAATTCCTTTGGGGCTGGACTCGAAAGGATTTTGACTAGAGTCAGAGTCTGAAGCAACCTCATGACCATGTGCTCCACATTGTCATCAGATAAACTCCTGGATGATCGAGAGGATGGGTACAATGACTTAACTCTGCCAGCCACAGACTGTAAAATAGGTGACTGGGGAACTGAGAAGACCATCTCCAAGGTTGGGGACCAGCTCTGTATATGGCTCCTAGTCGGTTCCGGCAAAACTGGTGGAACTGATGGAGAAGTCTTTTCGGGCCTGAAAGTCTTCGGGTCTAAAGTAGTATCTTTAGAAAGCTTTTTAGCCGGGTCAGAAGCAGGAGCCAAAGATGAAGCTCTTTTTGTTGATATGAGATGCTTTGGAAGAGGTCTGGTTTCCTTCTAGTGCATTGGTAAAAGGAAGCAATCCCTTGACCATGAGTTTATTTCTACTTTCTTGCAGTACCGAGTTTTGAAGGTGTACCGCACCTAAACAGTAGACACAACTAGTGTGCCCATCAGTTAAAGACATTTTCTGAGAACAGGAGTCACTGTTTTTGAAGCCTGACTGCTTCACCTCTTTTCCTTTGTTGGACATTGTGAAAAACCACAGCAACAAGAATGAACACTGCCCAGGACACCAAGTTAAAGGTAAAGATAACAAGGCTAGCAAAGAACAACAAGCTACCAAAACACATCACACACTAGTCTACTTTTTATTGCTATATGTGTGTCTGTGTGTGTGTATACATATATATATATATATATATATATATATATATATATATATATATATATATTTTCTTTTTTAAACAAACAGGGGAGAGAAGGGGGCTAGAGAAGAGGTCTCTAACTAACCAAAACAACGACCTTCTCTAGCCAGAGATGTCTCTAACTTGAAACAATGAAACCTCTTAGAAAGGGATAGAATTAGAAGGAAAGAAATACCCTCTAAATGGGCTCAACACCAGACAGAAAGGAGACAAAAAAACGAAGCCTCTAACTTAAACGGGTTTGTTCAAAGTAAAGTAAGCTTTAAAGATGGGACTGGGAGTTCTAGGCCTAATGAAAGCGACTGCCAGTCACAACAAACACAGCAAGCAGCAAACTTGGGTATTCACCATATATGACACCTAAAACCACTTTCAATTAGCAAGAAACTATATATATATATATATAAAAATAAGTGAATGATATCTAAAAAAGCATTTCACTTAGCCTGAGCCTCATGAGAAGCACTCGATCTAGTTTAGCGGTAAATGAGATCTGGGTTATCTTTCCTAAGCATGATGGGATATGGTATAGCCTTGAGTCAGTGGAAGCTCTTGAGCTTTAGTATTAGGCTGAGTCGGAACCGAACCCAACCAGCAAGAATGAAGGCGAGATAGGACAACATAACACCACTTGTTTTTACACATACACACACACACACATATATATATATATATATATATATATATATACATATACATATATATATATATATACATATATATATATATATATATATATATACATACATGGGTCTACCAGAAAACACCAAACACTGACAACGCCGACAATGAGATAATCAACACCGGAAGATCGACAACGGAGATGACCAACGATTGAAAATCTCGACGCTGAGAACACTGACATGTTAAGGTAACTGTGACAGTGACGGACGTTAGGGTCAGGGTGTGGGTAAGGTAAGTGTGCGATAGTGACAGACTTTAGGATTAGGGTGCAGATAGGTGAGTGTGCGATAGTGACAGACCTTAGGGTTAGGGTTAAGGTTAGTGTATAGATAGTTTATGCACAGTTTAGTGTAGGTTTGTAAGGTTTTTGGTGTGCTTGTGTTGTGTGTGTTTTACTGAAAAGGTATTTGTTTTGTTGATTGTCGGGACTGTGGTTTGTTGGGCATGTGAAGTTTCGTGTTTTTGAACTTTTGGTTTTGTGGTGTCGGTTATCTCGCTGTTGTAGTGTTTTTGCGTGTCGGTGTTTTCAGGTAGACCCATATATATATATATAAACTACACATGCATACATATACACCCTAGCAATATAAGCAAGCAGTAAAAATGGGTTGGAGGGAGGGAATGGACTTGTAACAATGATATCTTAGAACACCTACTGTTATGGCAAGTTTATTTACACACCTGTATGATGTTCATTATTAGATCACTGTTGCAGTAGCCTAAGCTAAATGGGTAGAATACAATAGCTTAAAAGCTAAAAAAAAGGAGTAGGAAAAATAAGAATCCAGGAGCACCCATATAAAGGTCCTAGCAAAGCCTGCTCTGGACCTGGAAATTGAATCCAGTTCATATTGCTTTGTAAAAATAAGTACAGATTACCAAGCTGCTGCCTCTAGAATACTTCTAGAGTCTACCCCTTTCCAGAAAACCAACAAATTGAAAGCCCTACTGGAATGGCCCTAACCCTTCCTGGAAGCAGCTTATTATGGTGAGAAAAATAAAAAGAAATCGCCTGAGATAACCACCTAGAAAAGTCTGCTTTGACACTGGCTGTCCTTACACCTTCACAGGAGATAAACAGCTTATCACCTTTCCCGAAGAACTGGGTTTTGTCTAGGTAATATCTGAGCTGCCTGTGAGCATCCAGAGTATGAATAATTTTCTCACTCCCTTGTTCTTGGGATCAAGATAAAAGACTAATAGACTGATTCAAGGTAAATTTTGAGATGACTTTAGGCATAAAAGAGGGATTAGTTCTCAAAGAAGCCCTGTCCTTGTGGAAAATGAGGAAGGGTTGACTCACTATAAGAGCTTGTAACTCAAATACTCTCCTAGCTAAATCAACATGCAATAGGTAAAATAGTTTTCCACTTAAGAACCTCAATTCACCTTGAGTGATGAGCTGGTTCAAATAGAAACAGAATAAGGATGGTCAGCAGAATGTTATGGTAACATTCATGAAGGTCTGTCCTGGTTGTGCTTAGCTGGTCAGCTACTGTGTTTTGCTCTGAAGAATCAAACTGAGCTGAGATGCTACCTCCCAGTATATCACAGCAAGTCTACAAAGGGGGTAATCTCCATGTTTGTTTACATAACACATCACTGTGGTGTTGTCTGTGAAAAGCCCAGAAATGATTTAGACCTTTCAAAGCATTTATTACTGCTAACATCTCTTTGACATGCATGCACTTTTGTCTGTCTTATTTGTTCCACATACCCTGCACTTTCACCCTTTTTGAAACCACTCCCCAAGCCAGGCCTGAAGCATCTGTTCTGACAGTCTGAATAGGAGGCAAAAGGGAGAATGGGAGACCTGGATATCAAAAAAAAAAAACGTCCGAGTCACCAGACAGCAACCCTCCTTATAAACCTCAAAATAATGATCTGAAAAGATAAAGGGGATGCTGAATCCAGACTGACATGTAGAACAACTGAATTTTTCTTATATGAAATCTGATCAGGGGGCTCACAAAAATCAGAAGCAAGGCACCCCAGAGACTAGAACATTTTTGGAACATTTCTAATCAGCTGGGAGAAGAAAAGCTCTTCCTACAGCAGAATCTAATAGAAATACCAAGAAGACAATTCTGTGAGACAGGATCAGAAAACCTAGACCAAAAAGATTCTAAATACTTTCTAAGAATTCATGACAACTAGAAAAAAAAATCAGAAATATAAGACAACCATCCAAATATGGAAAAATATGAGTTTTGAAATTCTCAATAAGCAATTATTTGAACCAGACGTTTTTGTAAATAACCTTGGAATAGTAGATAGTCCAAAGGGTAAGAGAGAATGGATAATGTGAGCCAGATACAGAATACCTTAAACATTATCTGAAATGTCTTAAATCTAGCTTTACTGTGAAAGACAGAGGTAATAGGGTCTGCAAGGACAAAATGTTTTAACTTTGGGACCTCAACAAAAATACTGAGAATGCTGAAGTCTAGCACAGACCCAAAGTCCTTTCTTCAGCACCAAAAAATAAAACAAACAAAAAAATCATTGAATAAAACCCTTTGTTTCTCTCATTTCCAGGCAATGGTACCATAACTCCAAGAAATGCCATTTGATTAAAGAAAGGGAAACAGGGATATCTGGTTTACTGGGCAAGAAGGAATAGTCTGAAAAGGAGAAAGTCGCACAGCAAAGTGTACCCGTGTTAACTAAATTTCAAACCCAACTGTCTGTAATAATGTGGTGTCACAAGGGAAAATGAAAATTCAGGGAGTGGGAGAAGCTGCTGGGGAGGGGAACCAGAAGAACAATCCGCCGGAAAAAATGAGTAGATAAATAAAATCCACTTCCAAAGAAACCAATGTGATAAACTTTTAGTTATGTACTCACCATAACTTCAGATGTTTGGGATCCATCTCGCCTACATTCTGAATGATGGGTTCGGAGCCGATCCCTCGGCTCCGACTCGGCACGCTTATGCCAAAGAGCGAAGTCTCTTATTGGCTGAGCTTACTATATCCCAGGATGCACCACCAACAGTCCCCCAGATCTAGTTTGTCCGCATACATGCACACATGCATACCCTGCTTATATAACATCGTCAGATGAAACAAGATAAAAACAGTGGAGCTCAAAACCGTTCTATCTCTTCTGATCTGCAAGGCAGGGGGAAGGAGGGTGGGTATCAGGAATGTAGGCGAGATGGATCCCAAACATCTGAAGTTATGGTGAGTACATAACTAAAAGATGTTATGTGATCCTATCTCGCCTACATTCTGAATGATGGGACAGCGTCCCTAGCACCTGAATCCTGGGTGGCTCACTGGAAAACACTCCTGAGTACCGTGGAACCAAATGAAGCTCGTCCTTTAGATGCCACATCCAATTTGTAGTGGGAAATGAAAGTGTGCGGGTTGGACCAAGTAGCCGCAGCACAAATTTCCGAAATAGCGAGCTTGGAATGAAAAGCTATAGAAGTAGCCATAGCTCTGGTAGAATGAGCTTTGATAGATGATGCGAGTTGCTTATTTGAAGAAGAATAGGCCTGAGTTATGCAATCTCTGATCCATTTTGAGATTGTAGCTTTTGTGATGGTTTGGCCCAATTTATTATCTGAGAAGGACACAAACAACTGGTCTGACTTACGAAGTTGCTGGGTCCTGTCTAAATAGAAGCGTAATTGCCTGTGAACATCCAATTTATGGAGAGTGTATTCTGCCTCAGAGAATTTTGGAAAGAAAACTGGTAGTTCTAGAGATTGTTGAAGACAGAAACTAGAGCAGACCTTTGGGACAAAGGATGGATTAGGCCTAAGAGATACTCTATCTTTGTGGAAAATGAGATATGGTGGTTTAATAGACAGGGCTTGAAGCTCTGAGACTCTTCTTGCTGAAGTAATAGCCACTAAGAATGCCGTTTTCCATGACAGATATTTTAATTCGCAAGTAGCAGCCGGTTCAAAAGGGGGAGATGTTAATGCGCGAAGCACTAAATCAAGATCCCACGGAGGTGCAGGATGAAATACTGGTGGTCTTAACAGACTCGCACCTTTAATGAATGTTTTGCATAGCCTGCTGCTCATCAAAGGAGGATCCGTGGATTCATGGAATTTAGAGATAGCAGCTAGTTGAACTTTAATAGTTGAGACAGAAGATCCCTGATTAAATAGGGATGTTAAGAATTTCAAAACCTCTGGGACAGGAGCAGTGATAGGGTCTAAGCCCTTGAGTTGAGCCCAGATAGCAAACCTCTTCCACTTACTGAGGTACAATTTGTTAGTGGTGGGTTTATGGGCCGAAGACAAAATGTGAACAACTTCCGGGTCTAGTGTGTGGCTTCTGACTAAGGTCGGAAGTGGAGGAGCCAAGCTGTCAACTTCAGAGATTGAAGGGACTGATGCCAATGTCCCGACTGATGGATTAGCAAATCCGGGATCAGGTCTAAGGTCCACGGATCGTCCACGCATGCTTTTTCAGGTAAGGAAACCATATCTGGCGAGGCCAGTATGGGGCAATCAGAATCATTGAAGACCTTAGCTGAGAAGCTTTTGAATGACTTTGGGAAGGAGTGGGATTGGAGGAAAAGCATAAAGCAACCCTGTTGGCCAGGGTTGAGCTAGAGCATCCATGGCGGTACTTCCTGATGTGGAATCAAGGAGAAGAACCTTTGGCACTTGGTGTTTTGTGGAGTCGCAAATAGGTCGCAGCAGCGTCCCCATCTCTTGAAAACCTGGGCTGCTACTGTGCGGTTTAGAGACCATTCGTGAGGAGAGAGAATTGTCCTGCTTAATTTGTCCGCCAATACATTTGACTTTCCGGGATGTGGGTCGCTACCAAGAAGCGGTTGGTAGCTACAGCCCATTCCCACACTCTCATGGCCTCTCTGCAAAGGGGATACGATCTGGTCCCTCCTTGTTTGTTCAGATACCAAACCACCGACATGTTGTCTGTGTGGATGGCGATGATACCCTGAGGAAGGAACTTGTGTAAGGCCTGTAGGGATAGAAGTACAGCCCTCATCTCCAACACGTTGATGTGGAGAAGAGCTTCGTCCGGAAGCCAGGAGCCCTGAACTAGCCTGCCCAGACAATGCCCCCCCCACCCTATCTGGGAGGCATCTGTCATCAGGGTAACCGCTGGAGGGGGGAGAACAAAGGGTTTGCCCTGATCTAAGTTGGATGTCTGAAGCCACCAGCGCAGGTCCCTTTTGCATATTTCCGTAATCATGATGTGATGATTGAGGGGGAGATCTTGAAAGGTCCATTGAGTTGATAAGAGCCACTGAAGAATCCTCATGTGTAACCTTGCTAGAGGAACTAAAAGTACCGTGGCAGACATTGAGCCTAGAACCTGTAGGACCATCCTGGCTGGGGCTTTGGATCTCGAGATCAGAGCTTGAACTTGGCGCTGTAAGGTTCGGATCCTTTCGGCCGGAAGAAAGACACGCATCAATCTTGAGTCTATCTCTGCTCCTATAAACTTTATGCGCTGAGAGGGCAGCAAGACAGACTTTGACCAATTGAATGTAATCCCCAGGGAAACACCCAGGGAGACGGTGGCTTTGAGGTTGTCCATAAGTAGATGCCTGGTGGTGGCAGTCAGGAGCCAGTCGTCGAGATAGGGAAACACTTGGAATCCAAGGCTCCTCAGGTGAGCCGTCACTACTGCCAAACACTTGGTGAACACCCTGGGGGCTGTGGTGAGACCAAAGGGCAGAGCACAAAATTGGTAATGACTGGCTCCCAGGCTGAGCGCAGATACCTCCTGGACGCCTGATGTATCGGTATGTGATAATAGGCGTCCTTGAGGTCTATGGAGCACATCCAAACATCCTTCTCCAACAACGGGAGAATGGATTGCAACGTGACCATTCGGAATTTGGATTTCGTAGCGGATAGGATCAGTCTGCTGAGATCCAGTATTGGTCTCAGGTCCCCTGTCTTTTGGCACTAAAAGAACCTGGAGTAATTTCCTGATCCGATTTGGTCTGTGGGGACCGGTTGGATGACTCCTTTTTGTAGCAGCTTTGAAGCTTCTGCGGCTGCTATTTCCCTTTGACTGGGTGGTGGGTCCGGGATTCTCTTGGACGGAGGGGTGAGTATTTGAATGGGATGGTGTAACCTCCGGCAATTATCGAAGCACCCATCTGTCCTGAGTGATTGACTCCCAGGCTTTTAGGTGCTTGGCAAAGCGACACCCGACTGGCTCGAGCAGCACAGCCGGGCAATCCCTCATGTCGTGTGGGAGGCTGAAGAGCCACGAAAGGACTCGCGGTCTCCAGAATTGCGGGGCCCTCTGCCGCCTCTGGGACGGCGTCTCCTGAAAAATTTCCCGCCCTCTGCCTCTGGACGGGAATCTTCCTGCTGTTGGGAGAAAAACTTGCGAGATTTCGGAACCACATTTTCCCCTCCTTTGGCCTTGGGGTAAGGCCGAAGGGAGTGGAATAACGGCCCTCGGCAGATAACGTTTTCCCTCTTGCTCACAGCGGGTAAGGGTGTCTTTCACCTTGGGTCCAAACAATGAGGACCCATCAAAGGGAGCGTCGGCGAAGGAAGACTTGAAGGCCTCCGCAAACTGACACAAGCGGAGCCAGGCCTGTCTACGAGGGGCCACGCCTGTGCCTGCCGCTCTACCCGCCCCTTCGGCCGCATAGGATATGAGCCTCATGGACGAGTTAGCAATTGTCGTCAGGATAGCCAACTGAGAGCTAACGGACTGGGCTAGCTGCTCAGGTAGGTTACCCGAGAGGGAGTCTGACAACTCCTTGACCAGATCCCTCTGAAGCCTAGTAAAATGTGCCAAATAATTCAGAGACCTTAAGGTAAAGGCCGCTGAAGTCAGGGTGCGCTTCCCGTACCTATCCATACTCCTAGACTCCTTATTAGGAGGATGGATGGACGTTGAAGCCTCTGCCACGTCCTGCTGTGTAGCAGATGCCACCACCATGGCATCTACAGCCACGCCTTTGGTAAGGAATTCCTTCTCGGGGGGAGCAGATAAGAATTTGTTTGGACGAGAAGGGACTGGTTCCACAGTATCCGGGTGTTCCCACGCCCTTGACAAACTAAATCCAGAAGCTCGTCGAAGGGCGGAGACACCCAGGAGGCGGAGGGCTGAGCCCCAAAGGCCTTGAGGAGCACTGATTCGTCCGCAGAGGGGGGTTTGGACATCCAGCCGCCTCGTTGTTTGAGGATCTCTAAGATGTCTGCAAAGGAGACATCATCCGAGGACGACTTAGGGACCCTCTGCATCATCCATATCCGTGTCCGATGTGATAGACTCGGGAGTCCACGTGCTTCCTCTTGCACGATCTCTTCCTTGGGGGTTCCTCTGGAGATGACTCGAAAAACCTTCAGGAAGAGGGAACCCCACTGGGGTAACCTCAGGCCTCGGGGCTCCGCTGGCCACAGACAGGGAACTACCAAAGACCCAGTCTCCACGCCCAGGGAAGGTGCTGGTAAAACCGGAGAGATGGCGAAGAGGATTTGGCCAAGGCACTCCTCATGGCTCTGAAAGCCGGACCTCCAGAATCCTGGGAGCGTCCAGTCTCCGGGGCCATGATAGTAGACGGAAGTCCCGCAGCCGAAGCACCGAGGGAGGCTCGGAACCGAAAGCATCGGTCCCGAAACATCACCCTCGGGTCCAGCCGAAGAAGTCCAGCGTACCAAACTCGGACCCGAGGCCCGGGTTGGAGTAAGGGTCGGAGCCGACCCTGAGATCTCCACCGGCTCCAAGAGCACCTGCTCCGGCGGGCGAAGCAGTCGGAGGAGGAATAGCAATGGGATGGGTCATGGCCATCGGCTCCGAAGCCAACTGGGTCGGAGCCGAAACAAATTTTGGAAGACTGGGGACTGGTAAAGTCTTCGGAGCACCCTGTCTATATCAGAATTCGGCATTCTCAGACCGAGAGGAAACAGAGCGGGTTAGAAGGCCTCTCCCTCGGCCCCAAGGGACTAGGGGACCGGCTCAGGCGACTCGCTGAGACTGGGCGCCGAGGAAACACGCACACCAGATTCCATCGGTGCCGACGTAGACTTCGGCGCCGAGGAGGAAGTGTCTGGCGGGTGACCCTTGTCGGCTCCGAGCAGTGGAGCCGGCGGTGACCCGCCTCTCGATGCCCCAGCCATCGGCTCCGAAGTCGAGGAGTCGATACTGGAGGCATCGAGGCAGACCGTTCGACCTCGGCTCCGAGTCTTTGGAGCCGAAGGAGAGGCCTGCCTAGGTCTCTTGGCAGTCGGATCCGACGGACTGGTCGGAGCGAAGCCCTTTTCTTTTGGCAGGAGTCGGCGAAGACAAGGCTTCTTCAAAGAGGGTTTAATCAACCCTTTAAGAATTAATTTATTTTTCCTCTCCTGGAGGACCCTAGAGGAAAAAGCGTGACATACGCTGCATGACTCCTGCAAGTGCTTAGCCCCTAAACAATAAACACAAAGTAGATGGTCATCAGTAACAGACATCTTAAAAGCACATTTAGTACATTTTTTAAAGCCCGAAGGCCTAGGGGCTTGAGACATAATGTTAACAATTCCTGACAGGAAATTTAACCACTGTAGAATCGCTTAGACAAAAAAAAACGAAGGCTTACAGAAACTGTGTAAACACAACCTTAGGTGTAAAAACCGGGAACTTTAACGCAGTAAAAAGTTCAGTTATAGAGTTTGACCGAAAAGGCCCTGGATTGAAAGGGGCGCCAAAACAAACTCTACCCAATCACACACAATAAAGTCCAGTACTCAATCGAACACAATTAGCAATAGCAATAGCAATAGCCGTTAAAACGGCTTTTGTGAAATACAAGCACAAAAACTGACAGAAAAAGTAGTTAATAAAAGCTACTCAGCCCAGCCAGCTCGAGACCACGTCCTTGCAGTTAAGCGGCAAACGAGATCTGGGGGACTGTTGGTGGTGCATCCTGGGATATAGTAAGCTCAGCCAATAAGAGACTTCGCTCTTTGGCATAAGCGTGCCGAGTCGGAGCCGAGGGATCGGCTCCGAACCCATCATTCAGAATGTAGGCGAGATAGGATCACATAACATCCGCTGTTTAATTTGAAGCAACAAACAAGTCCTGCTTTTCATCGGCGACTCCTCGCCAGCTTCATCAGAAATTAGAATTTAAAAATACATTTAAATACTAGGATACATGAAGTCACTGCGTTCTCCCTCAGTAAAATCAACATTTAAAGTAAAATAACCAAATTCCTAGACTTGGATTTATACCTCTAATCCAAAATACTAAGAAGGTTAACCTAAGCAACCAATACTTTATATTATATGTTTACAATCAAGCAGTAAAAACGGCCAACACAGTGCAAATACATGCTCCTCAAACAATATATACACAAATTTGGTAATTCATTTGAAATGTTGAAGTAAATATCCTATAATACTTCTACAAAACACACAATCAAAAACAATTCAAAAATAAAAAATCCAAAACTGACTCACTAAAAAAATAAAACACACACACACACATATATATATACATGGCTATTCTATGCCATGAATTATAACATTAATGATAATTAAAAAATAATAATCATTAGTGACCAAAAAGTACTTTCTCTTGATGACCACCTATCTTTCTAAACTCCTCAGTTTCAGCACACTAGCGATATACAGCATACTATTTATACCTGGGAAATGGTAGGCATCCAGTTTCAACTGCCATACCAATTCCTTGAGTTCCAGCAACAACGATTCAGGGCCCCACCATTATTTGTAACCAACTGGTCAATTACTGTAAAGTTAAATTCATGGTCGGGGCACTCCTTTATGTTTCGCCAGGGCATTATCCAATTTTCCTTTCTTGATGGCGTACAAGTGTTCATAAAGACGCTCCTGCAATCTCCAGACCATTTTTTCCTATACAGAAAACAGGACAGGAAGTACAGTTGGCCAGGTACACCACATAGGCACTATTACAATTGAATCTCCCCCTGATGTTAAACTTAAATTATCTGATCATAAAATGAGTACCCGCTTTCACAAACCGGCAATATTTGCACATACTACATTTAAACATCCCTGATCTGGCATTGGATGTCTGGGTATTCATTTCTAAGATTGTCTTCAGATTCAAACCTCTCCTAAAAATGACTTTGGGAAATAATCCAAACTGGGAGGAAACTTGGTTATCTGACACAAGAAAGCTCCAATTTTTCTTGATGATGGACACGATTTCACCCACGTCAACATTATAAGAAGTAATGAAGCTGCAGGGAAAGAAGCTGTTGACCTGGGCATTCTCTAGTAACTTGCCCAGTTTTGAATTCTGATTACTTAATATAGGGAGGTAGAACACATTCTCCCTCTTCGAACGTACCTCATTGCCCAATTCCGCAATCAACCCACCTGGGTAACCTCTATCCAGGAAAAGATCCTGAATGAAAAGACATCCCTCTAAAAAATCACTATCTCTTGATACCATCCTGGCCGCTCTCACCAACTGGCCCTTCACTATCGATCCCTTCTGGTGAAATGGATGGTTGCTATTGAAATACAAATAAGAATTGGAGAATGTAGTTTTCCGATGGATTTTAGCTAGAAAACAACCCTGGGGTACGCTCTTATGCAAGTCCACATCTAGGTATGCTATTCTCTCCCCGGAGAAATTCGAAGTAAATTTAAGAAATTCTGTTGAATTGTTGAAATTTGTGACTAAAGAATCTGCCACTTCCTTATCACCCTTCAGGATGATAAAAATATCATCCAAAAATCTGGTGTATAAAAGAGCTTTTTCTTGGATAATAGGATTAGAGAATACAAATTCTCTCCCAATAGGCCATCACCAAATTGGCCACACTGGCCCCACAAGGGGACCCCCATAGGCACCCCAATCAATTGGTGGTAGCATTGATTGTTAAAGGACAAAAAAATGCATGTTAAAACAATATCCAATAATTCTCTGACCATCAAGATTTCATTGGCTGGTGCTTGTTTGGACGTCATGATTACTTGGATCCATTCCACCGCCACCTCATGTGGTATAGAAGAATATAAATCTACCACATCGATGGTTAGGAAATGACTCTATATTAAATGGAATTTGGCCAACCTTAGCCAAAAATGACCAGGAATCCTTAGATATATGTGCCTCGGTGGAAACATACTTTTTCAATATTGTGTCAACCACTGTTGTGTCACTGAAAAGGTCAATAGTCATTCTGCCATGGATTATTCTTGTTTTTTTGATGTTTTCCATTTCTTTTTGGATCCTCTTTGTCATTGCTTTTTAAATCCTGTTTGGAAATGCCTCAGTTCTTGAATTGTTTACTGAAGAAACAGAGTTGCGCTGAAAATAATTTTTTCATTTACTTTAAAAAGGAAGGTTGGGAGATTTGGGTAGTCCTTGTATCAACTTTCCCCATCTTCAAAACTCTTATGCACCTTAGCTGCAGAAGGGCCAACTAGAACTTCCTTGTCCAAAAGAAATTAGCATTTCAATTTTAACATATTCAGGAAGATTTTGATAATACAGTAACATTTTAAGGCATGTTTAATAACATGGCAAGTAGAAATAAGAGGCATTCAGGAATATTTTGTCACTGAAGATGGAAGGCTGTCAGTAACCTTTGTCATGCTCTCCTAAGAGAACTGCACTTAAAATAAATAAATAAATAAATAACACGAGTTTGGCAATTAAATTTGAAGCAGGATAAACTTTCTTTCCAAATCTGTCAAAGGCTTTCCCATCCTTATCAGACGGAATGGGACTGGTATTAGTAATCTGTCTAGCAGAAATGTTTTTTGAAGGGAAATCACTGCATGATATTTAGGACTAGAAAAAGTATTTGCAAGTCTGACGTACCTTGTATAACATATCAGGCTTCCTAAGAACAGGAGGATGATTATCATGTAAACTGCAAGCTGTGGGAAAATACTTTCTAAAGCAAAACAGAAGGAACAACTGCTGCTTTATTAATATCCAAATGTAACAAATCATAATAAATCTGCTAAGCATCAGGACTTTCATTCTAATCCCGCTGAAAAACTATTCACTTTTGATTCAGTTTCAGAAAAAGGTTTTCTGGATGGAAATCTGAGGATACAGAATCCTATCCTCCAAATCAGAATCCTGTGGTTGCATAAAAAATCCTGTAGCACAACACTCACCCCCCAATTCCCATTCTTCTGACCGACATACAGAGTTAGAAAATAAGGAAAGATTTCTTTCTTTTAACAAAAGAGAAAATGGGAGCAGTAAAACAGAAATTAATCCATTAGTAAATGCAGGAGAGATCCACGTTCCCTTTCCCTGCTAATAAATAAATAATAATCCTAGTTGTTAATCAGGTAGCCTTGTGTGCACACAGTCTCTTTTCAGGAGCAACCTGGAAGCAATGCCTTGGTTAAGTAACTTGCTCAAGGTCACACAGTAGGCAAACAAGGGCTGAAGGAATCGAACCCTGTACCACAGGAACTACAGTTCACAGCCTTAATGTCTGCACCAAACAATACGTAAAACACTTCTCCCCTTCCCTAAGACCGACAAGAATGGCTGTTCCTTGACCAGAAGGGCCTCTCTAAATCTACAGAGGACTTTTTTTTTATCCCTAGTTCTTAGGGCCTGCAGGTGATACATTAGAGGGACCAGTAGAAAAAGATGAGTGGTCAGAGATGTGAAGACTGGCCTCAGCTGAGTTACCTATCAGTGGCTGATGCACAACTGGAGATGCCCAATACCTACAAGCTCCCAGACTACCTTCTTGTGGATAGGGGAGAAAAAAAAGAGAGACCGTTTAGCCAAGACTGAGGCACTGAAGATGAGTGGTAGCAAAGCCTGAAGAAGTCAGTAAACTTTTACAACAATCAAAATACAGTTTTGAGATAAGAAAATCGCTGTTTATCTGCACATACATAAAGTCCTGCCCCAAAACATAAAACCTGCATAACCAGTAGGAAAAACATAAAAAAAAAAAAAAAAAAGGATTTTTTTTTTTTTTTTTTAGTTTTTTCACACTGAGACCATAGGATGTACTGCCAGCTATGCCAGAGAAAAGTAGGGCAGTGGATGTATGACTTGGGCCAGCACAGCCAGCTGGAATTTTGTATATAATTATATGCCATTAGTATATCACACTGATCTATACAGGAGCTTGTGCTAAAAATGTATTTGTAAGCTTTGCTTGTGTTAATATGTATCAACAGTGCACCCTGTTAAAATGAAGAGAAACATACATGTATTATGGCATCTAAATTAAATGTACATGTTTTAATAGAGAACACTGAAAATAAGAGAAATGTAAATAAGCTATTAATTCACTGAAAGTGAAAGACACACCACAGTGCTGAGTAGGACTGCAGACGCTGGGTCTGGGACAGAGCCTTTGTTTATTAGCTCAGTGAAAAGAGGGGAGGCCTCCAGACACTGTCATAAACATTTGGATATATACTGCAGCCATCTATGGTCAATTCCTGTCTCAAACTTCAAAAGGAGATATTGCGGGAACCTAGAGTCGTGTCCATATGAGGTCATTTTGCATGTCATCTTGGATATTACATTTTACAGGGAGTAATCTGTATTGAGTATTCTGTTGAGATGCCTTACTAGAAAGATTGCTCACACATTTCTTCTTGGCTTGACCAAGTATGTTATTAGAGAACAGTAAATTCTTCTACATTCAGGCAGGAATATACTGAAGCTTAGTTTAGAGATTGTTTTTCTTTATTTGTACGAGTCTGTCCATCAATGTTAATTTCAATATTTTCTGTGATTTGTTCTCTGTGGTTTACTTTGAATATACATTCAGTATTTTCATGCTATTTTATTTATTATTAAATATATTTAAAACTTTTATTGTGGCTGGTTCTTAGTATCTAACCTTTGAGAGTGCTTATATTTATTGGGTGACACTGTGTGGACCACTCCAGAAGGCCTAGCCGTCTTGGTGAACTACTACTACACGGTATAACTGGATACCCTTTTAAGAGCCTTATAGTACTGACTGGTGGCTGTGATAACTACCTTATAGTCTGGGAAAAGTTCGTAGAGCGGGTAATTTGTGCCAGCCTTTTCCAGTGGGTGTGTGAGCTACTTGGGGCAGGGACACAAAGCACTGGGTTTACAGAGAGGGTGCTGGAGGACTTGGACACTCATCTGAGGACTTAACCCTACAGCTGTACCAGTGGGGAGTCTTATTGGGGATCTGGGGGGAGACAGATAAAGAGACATCCATACCCCAAGGCTGAGTGTGTTCCCTGTGTGCTCGTATGGGAAATTGTACTTGATGCAGAGAAGTCTGCATCTGGAAATAGTGAGTGTATCCATTTGTATTCCAAATGCAAGTCCCTCTCCAGTATCAGTGGTGAGGATTCAGGCTCCTTGATTACTAAACCAGTGTGGGACAACATATACTGGTGTTATTGGTGGGCGTCACACACAAACATTCAGACTGAATATCTCCCATGACAATAAGTGTAAGTTCCAAAGTACAAGTTCTCCTAGTAATACTCCAATTTTTTATAGAAAAATGAGCTTTCCTTTGAAAATAAATCTTGTAGAAAGTTTTCTCCAACAAGGGACTCATCTTCCAAGCCCTGGCATGGGACCTGCAAAATGAAATCACTTCAGTGAGAAAAAAAAAAAGCTTATTTTCATGCTGTAACTGTCTTTTTATATGGAGCGCTTTTCCAGTTCCTGACACAGCATGTGGAAGACACAGTTCGCTTTAAAGAGCTGATCAATACAGTGGAATAAGACCCAAGCAGCTTAAACTACTTTAACTCATTCCATCCTAGTGAAGCCTCCAGGTACATCTGCAGTTAACTCCTACTGATGCCTCTAGGTGGTGTCAAATATTGACTGTTCATATTTGCATCAATAATTTCAAAAATATGCTATGTACAAGGTTTTAAAAGATTTCATTGTAAAGCTTACACAAAGGCAAACTCAACTGCATTACTATTTGACCTATGTCTAGTGCAGGTTACTAGATATTAACTGTTGTTTTATGGTACTCATTTATATAGATATAATTTTCACATTTTTCCAGATCTCAACAATCAAGTAGCACAGACAGAACTCCTTAGCCTCATATGAAAGCTCTCAGCTACACGAATAAAATGCTGAGAGTTTGTGTAACTTAAGTGGTTGCTGAGATACTGTAAGTTGTCTTAAAACCTCAGCTTCGGCCAGCTAGGATCTAGCTGTATTCAATTGGATGTATTTAAGTACCTTTTAGCTGCACTTTTTTCAAATACAGCATTTTGATTTATTTGTGTTGCATTGAATATTAACTGAACTGGAAGTTTTGACTGTTTGGTCAGTTAGTGTTTGCTAGATTTTTATTGCCTGTTGGTAACTAAAACAAACTAGCTAAGATGATAAGTACTTTGTATACTGTGATAAAGAAATATGTATCCTGTCTAACTATGTCATTATACTGCCTACCGTCCTTGCTAATATGTTATTAATGTTACATTTGTAGTAATCTCAGAAATAGTAATGGCAGTCTTGTACTTGTATGTAAATGGCCTATGTTTTTGTTAAGTTCTTTCAGCTCATTTACTGTACCTAATTATCAATGTAACTCTGTTGGAGCTTTTCTCCCCAGGCCTCCACTGAAAAAGGACATGTATCCAGTCTGACCATACCGGTTAACAAATGTAAAATAAATAAAATTGCAGGTGGGGCTAGTCTCATTCACCGATATCCTGTCACTGCCTATTTAAGTGGTACATTTAGGAATATTTTCTGCTCAAAACCTCAGCTTTGGCTAAGATCTAGCTGTATTCTACTGGACGTATAAGAGAATTTAAGTACCTTTTATCTGCACTTTTTTCAAATGATACAGCATTTTCATTGATTTATTTGTGTTGCACTTAATATTAACTGTCAGTTCCCCACTCAACCTGTTTTTGTTTTGGTGTTGATCTTGGTGGCTTTGAAATTGCCCGCCTCTCTTGTAAATTTGTTTGGATACTCCTTCTGGGGCCATCTCATTTGCTCACTCAACTGAGTGCAGTGACATCACATTCTGATTTCAGGCACTCCTGTGTACAAAGAGAGCACCTGGGAAAGAAAAAAACATTTTTTAAGCTCGTTTCATGACTTTCCTGTAAGTAGTCTACACTGTTTGTAGGCTTCTGAGCCCCCCCCCCCCAAGCCTTTCTGTGTTGGAGGGAAGCCTTCTAGCTTAAATTAGTTTCTTAGAACTAGACAGTTTTCTAGTTTCAGCACTCGAATCTGTTTCTTTGAACTCAGCACTTGTTCAGAACTCGTAAGCACTAAATAAGCTGCAAATTATTACAGCACTCAACTTTCCTCACTTGTTTAGAGGAAAGCAGTTTTTAGTACTTAATAAATAAGCACCTATCCAGGCATGTCTAAGGGTAAGCTCCCAGTGATTTCTCCTGTCTACCTGATGAATCTGGGCATCTTGGGGCAATGCAGCAATTGCCTCATGTACACAGACAACCCCTCTCCTCCTACCACCCAACACTACAACCTGTGAGAGATGCACTTATATAGCCAAACTGGAAGCAAAGCTCTCTTCACCCAAGACTGGACTAGACAGTCCAAGAGAAGGTAAACACTTGCACCACACCACACCACACTCATCACATAGTCCCTCAAAACCTACACCACCAAAACACACATTCACAGAGGGTCTCAAAAACCTGCCCAAGCATCAGGGACCTCCAAAGCAGAAACACAAGCAAACTCCACCTCCCAACACAACCCAAATGACGCATAGCCCACAAACTCAGTGTGCTCTCAACCACAGCCCATAAGGCATAACGTACCCAACACTCTAGTCATATGTGACTCTATAGTCAGGCACACTGATGTTCCACTCACCAGGCTAAACAAGGAGAAAGTCAGCTGCCCATCAGGTGTCAGGATCCACCACATAACACACACATTCAGGTCACTTCACAAGAAGTACAAATATGACTGTCATTGTCCATGTTGGTGTGAATGACTTAAGACGTACCTCCCTGGACTACATGGAGAGACATGAGGAGGTCTCCGATCTTGTAGTCCAGGCAGGTAGGACTCTAGCCCCGAGTAGCATCCTGCCATCACCCAGATTGATACCACAGTGCAAGAACAAAATGATTGACTTCAACAATTGGCTAAGCTTCTGGTGTCATTCTAAGGGGAAACTGTATTTGTCTGTGTGGGACGACATGATTGATAGACTACGATGCTTTGCCAGAGATGACCTGTCGCCCTTGGGATTCTGGATACTGGCTAAGGCTCTTGCCACCTTAGTGCCTTTTTTAAGCAAGGTTCAAGTGACAAAATTCACCACCATAACCGGTACAAGCAAGCAAAATCTGAGGATAATGCTACTCATTGCCACAAGTCTAAACTTCAAAATGCACTCACTTGAGGCACTCCTCAAAATGGAGAACACCGACATCTGTGCAGACAGAGACCTGGTTCAAAGCTCCAGGGAGCACCCCTGCATTACCAGGCTATAATTCATACCACACATTTCGGCCACCTAACCCAGAACAAAGCACTAAAGGTGGAGGCGTGTCCATATTCATTAAGAACATCCACACCTCCAGGCTAATTGCACAGCATAATGCATCAGAGATACTCTGGGCAAGACCGCAATCCAAACTTTAGCTTGCTACAGACCACCATGCCCCAGGATTCCCACTCCTCATTTCTTGAAACACTAGAAAGCATTAGGGTACAACCCAACACCCTAATAATGGGCGATTTCAACTACCCCACCATTAACTGGGAAAACTACTCATGTACCAATTGTTTTACTCAACATTTTCTGGAATTCATAAATTCTAACACCTCAGATCAACTTATTCACACCCCCACCAAGGGCAGCCAATATCCTAGACCTGGTCATTACCAACATGGGCAACTAGTGTCCCACACTAGAGGTCAATTCCTCATTGGTCAGATCCAACCACAAGCTAATCACCCTAGACATCCACATCCCACCCCCCAATTAGGGAAACCACCATAAAAAACTTCTCCAAAACCAACTTCACACGTAAGACAGAAGTGGGAAACCATGACACCCATGCAGACGGACAATAGAGGTACGACTGCTGAATCCTACACAAATGCACTTTATAGGCACTTACAGGAGTGCATGGATCATGCTATCCCTAATAGAATCAAGATGCTATCCTCCAAAAAAGAAGCCAATCTGGTGGTCCTCTGCCATAAACAAACTCTACAACAAAAGAAAGAAACTGTTGTAAAAAAAAAGTAAAATCCCATGACTGGAGGAACTCCCTGGTCAAACCTCAGTAAGAAGCAGCGATCCTTCATAAAATCCTCCAAAGCTAGTTACGAAAATAAAATTGCCACCGACTCTAAAGACAACCACAAAGCATTCTATAGCTATGTCAAGAATCTCAATAGCAACACTCAGATCTGCTCTGAGTTACAGCATAATGGCACTAAATATACAGAACCAACTGATATTGCCAACATCCTGGCAGATAGGTTCAGTGCTAACTTTACCCCCCTCTCACCCCCTAGAGGGCCCATCTCTATACCAGAAGACTGCAAAGTTCCTGTAATCATGGCTACAGGTAAAAAAAAAAAAAAATATTCTCCAAAGCCAAGAACACAGCATCCATGGGACCCAACATCCCAGGCTGCATTCTGCATGAACTACAGAACAAACTGCCACCCCACCCAAGTACCATGTTCAGTCATAGCCTCACCCCTGGCTTAGTGCCCACTGAATGGCACACAGCAACTGTTATCCCACTCCACAAAGTGGGAGCCACCACAGACCCCGGAAACTACCACCCCCTTTGCCTGACAAGCCTGGTCTGTAAGGCCATGGAATGCATCATGAAACTCAAAACAAAAACATTAGTAATCTCCAAACTCTGGACCCTACCTAGTTCGGATTTGTAATAAGCCGATCATATCCCCTAAACCAAAGCCATAGATGAGGGTAAGGTGGTTCACACAGCTTATCTAGATCTCGCCAAGGCTTTTAACACCACCCCCCACTCTGGAATTACAGGAGCTCACTCAACTAGGTATAAATCCCCATGTCACAAGATGGGTTGCCAACTGGCTCACGGACAGAACACATACTGCAAAAGTAGCAGACTCCAAGTCCAACTTCAGACCAGTGACAAGTGGAGTACCATAGGGTTCAGTCCTGGGTCCTCCTGTTTGGTATCTACTTCTCTGAAGTACAGGTTAACACAGAAGGTCTTTGGCTAACAAAGTTTGCAGATAACTGCAAACTAAGAGCCATAATCGAAACTCCTAACAATGTGGACATACTACAAAAGGGCTTCACCGAAACAGATGCCTTGTATCAAAGCCATGGCCTGAAAGCTGGACGCCAAAAGGTGTATTGTCATCCCCTTTGGTAAAAACTCTGCACCCATGAACTACCACACAGCTGGTAGTCTACTTAACACCGGAAATGTTATGAGACCTTGGGGCACAGGTGGACAGTAGTCTCCCCTTTGATAATCACGTCACCACAGTGGTCAGGAAATCCTACGTGGCTCACCTCATCACAAAATGTTTCTCATCCAGAAGAAAAAAAAAAAAAAGAGGCTCCCCTGTACTCATCACTCATTAGACCCATTGTAGAGTACAACACCCCTTTTGGTATGTACCTCGCAACTAAAACTGGAAAAGCTACAGAAATACCTCAGAGAGAATTATTGGCCTCAAACAGATGCCCTACGCAGACAGTCTCAAAAAACTTTTACTCCATCACATATTGCCTAACATACAAAGCTATGTAAAAACCCAGAGCTATTGGACATGCTCCACTTAGAGATCCCAATCCCTCTGAGCTACATGCTCTAGGGACCTAAACCCTGTCAATAAACAGAACATGCTGGAAGGATAGATTCCTGTCCCAGAGACTTCCCGTACTCTGGAACGGACTACCTATGTCAAACAGAGCTCCTCATTAGCACTCCAAGAAAAATCTTGATTGGATGGGAAATAGGAAATTCACCCCGGGGATCACTTCTGTCTCTGCTCGACAGGGGCACAGGAAAATAATTTTCTTGGGTGGCAAAAGCCAGGGTAAATTTTTGGCTAGGCTTATATAGGCCCTAGGGCCAACAGCCTAGCACCTACCCATGAACCTATTATAAATGTAACAGTGTTTACTGTAGAACATCTAGACCTAAAAACTAAACAATACTACCACTATATACATTTATGCTGAAGAGTTTGCCATTTTTACTTCTTTCATAATCCCTATGGTCCCAGATATATGAACATTGGTTTGAAATGTGAGGACATAATTAGATTGTCAAAAGACTTCAGCTCTGCCCATTGGAAGTTGCAGTGCAAACTTCCTGAGCTGCAGTGGAGTGAATGAGTTAAAAAGAAGTTATATACTCACTAACTTTACATCCCAGTTGCTGTTCATTATTCAACCTGTGGGAGATGATCTGACTCAGTCACATTTCTTCAGCATCAAATCTGAGCTCCAAGCTCCTCCGCTCCCCCATCTTTTCACCCTTCAGATCAGGTTTGCTGCCCACCATTGCAACCCAACCTGACACAATGTCTTATCCCTTGGCCAATAACCCAGACAGTATCATAAGGAATTATCACTTATGCTAAAGAAAGGGCCATGTCTTTTCCAGTCAGACCACTACACAGCCCATATAAGACTGGGAGAGGGAGGAATGGTTGAAAACAAATGACCAACACCTCAGATGAGACGTTATGGTGAGTAAATGACTTATCTGAAGTTTTCGTATCATTTGCTCTTCAAGCTGTGGGACAGAGTCCCCAGCAACTAAACACCTGGAAAGCCCTCATGGAAGGATATTCCATAATACAGCAGAGCCAAAGGATGCCCTACTTCTACAGAGAAGATCCAACTTGTAATGGGAGATGAAAATGTGTGAAAATGCCCAGGTAGCTGCAGAGCAAATGTCATCCAAGGAAACTCTGGACCAAAAGGCAGCTGAAGTAGCCATAGACCTAGCAGAATCCATCTTAACTTCACACTACTTTTGTTAAATACACCGAGTATACACAGAAATCCAATGAGCAATGGTGACCTTTGTTACAGGTTTCTTTAGGGCTTAGAATAGGATATGAAAAGCTGATCAGACTGGCATCCTGTTGAAAAATGCCTGCCAGAAACTCTAGGATAACAGAAAGAGTAGTGAAGGGATGCAAATCCCATTGAGATTCCCAAATTGAGAAACACTTCCACTCACTGGAATAAACCTTCCTCATGACAGATCTAGGAGCAGCTACCAAAATCTTAACCGGAGAAGATAGCCCAGATCTGGATGTGGAATCCCTGAAGGATGAGAAAGCAGATCCGGAACCAACATCCAAGGAGGACACTATGAAAAGGGAACCATACTTGGTGAGGCCAGAAAGGGGCAATGTGGATGACTGAGCTCCCCAGCCATTACACTTTCTGAATGAACCTTGGAATCAGACAAAAGAATTCAGATTAGATTTACCATTAGTGTCCATTTCTATGGGTATCCGTTGTTTCCAGCATTTATTTTTATTGGTTTGTGCTCATTTTTTGTAGCTTCAACTTTGGAATCAGGGTAAGTGGATAAGCATAGAAAAGATTGGAGGGCCACGCATGAACCAGAGTGTGTCTGGGGGACTTCCCTGGAGGCCAATCATGTGTTGAGCATCCCTCAGGGATTCCCCTGTGGAGGGAATCATGGTAAAGTAGCTTCTGCATTTGTAGTTAAGGGGAAGCAAACAGGTCACAGCAAGGCTTGCCCCTGTGCTGGAAGATCAGACCTGCTGTTACAGGGTTGAGGGACCACTCGTGAAGCATCAGGATGTTCCTGCTCAGATTGTCAGCAATAAGGTTGGAACTCCAAATAATGTGTTGCTATAAGAAAGGGACCAAATCCTCATGGCTTCCTGACACTGGGAGGGCAAGATCTGGTTCCACCTTGCTGGATATAAGAGGACCGACATGTCTGACTGAATTGCAATTGCCCCCAAGGAAAGGGATGCATGGAACGTTTGCAATGCTGAGAACTGCCCTCAGTTCCAGGACATATGTGCAAGTTGGCCTCCATAGGGGACCAGGTGCCTTGGACAGTCTTTCCTTGGAAATGCCATCCTGCAACCACGGTCACTGGGTCCATGAGCTGGGGAAGACAGAAAGGACGACAAAGATGTTTGTGGCTTCACCCACCATAGCATTTTCCCTGGAAATGCCATCCTGCAACCACGGTCACTGGGTCCATGAGCTGGGGAAGACAGAAAGGACGACAAAGATGTTTGTGGCTTCACCCACCATAGCATTTCTTCCTTGCAACGGTTTGTAAGGTGCATCATGTGGAGGAGTTAGCAATGACCATTGCGCAGAAAGGAGCCACTGCAGGATTCTCATGTGCAGTCACCAGTGGTACTAACAATGGCAGCTGCCATGGAGCCCAACAGTTGCAGTAGATGTGCTGGTACATAGTCTGAGGAAGAAGGCCTTGGATTTGGTGTCTTATTTTCAAAATACTGTGGGGGAAGCTTGACAGGATGTTGCATTGAAGACAGTTCCAATAAATTTGTGTGTTCGTTGGGGACATTGAATTCGTCTGACTGTAATCCAAGTGCAGAGCTTGAATAAGAGGCAGCAGATTAAAAGATGCCTGGACAAATCGGTAAGGAGCCAATCTAGACATGGAAACCTCTGGAATCCATGTCAAAGATGAACTACCATAACTGCCATACATTTGAACACCCAGGGGGCTGTAGAGACCTAATGGCAGTGCCCTGGAACTGGCATGACTGACTCCCAGCTGAAAGCAGAGAAACCTCAAGGAGCAGTGATCCATCTTTGTGGTAGTACACATCCTGAAGGTCTATAGGACAGTTATCCTCCCTAGGAAGGGAAGGATGGACTATTGTGACCATATGGAATTTGAGGTTTGATAAATGTGTTCAACAGGCAGAGATACAGGCTTTGTCCAGTCACTTTTGGGACTAAAAAACCTAGAGTAAAACCCAGATCCTGTCTGGTCAGGTGGGACTGGTTGGATGACTTTCCCTTAGCAGCTTTTTCATCTCCAAGGCTGCCAATCCCCCTCTGATTGGGTGGTAGATAGTGATTTGACAGGTTTGGGAGTTAGTCAAAAGGTAATAGATAGCCTCTGGATATTATTCTCTACACAAACATCAGTAGTGGTAAGATGTCAGGCTGACAGATGGAGGAAAAACTACCAGACAGCAGAAAGGGAAGCAATCGGGCCACTGCTCAAGAGCACTGGTAAGGCCTGCCAGTGAAAATCTCTAGCTCCCTGGTTACATGAACCCCACTACCCAAGAGGCATCTCCCACAGTCACTCCCTCGGCCAAGGGGGATTGTTCACCACAAGTGCCACAAGGGATTTCTTGAACCACATTTTTCCTCCCTCTGGTTCCTGGAGTAGCACTGCTGGGATTAGAAACGTGCATGCCCCACAGCAGACAAGGTCTTTCCCACAAGTCACAACCACATCCAAGCATTATGTCTCAACACCTGATGCAACTCAAGTTGTCCCCTCAGTGATACAATGCATTGAGGGTTTGAGGACTCAAGGGTAAGCTAGCCATGAGGAGACAGTATCACACACCTTAGACAGTACCACACCAAAAAGATGACATTTGGTCTCTGGAGTAGACTAGTGCCAGAGTTCATCAGAAGTCTGACATATTTGGGAACCATCTTCTGCCAGTTCCCTCTTGGTGGCCATAGAATAAACTGTCAGCTGCGTGGACCAATGGGGCTGGTCTTCAGGTGTACATAAAATTTTCCAGCCTCCAGGAGACAGGCTCTACATTGTCCAGGGCCTACCAGGCACACTGCACAATTAGTTTTAATATCTGCTGGAGGGGTCACCCAAGCAGATGGATGGGCACACAATGCCTACAGAAATCTATTTCTCAAGAGGACTTCTCAAACAGCAGGGGGAATGGGTCTCCAAATGACATATCTGGAGGAGAACTTTGGGGCCCTTCTCCCAAGGATCTCTGGTGAGTATAGGCGTTTCCCCTCTTGGTTTCTTTCAGGGTGGCTCTCCAGTAGGATCTCCCAAGGACTCCAGTGAAGGAGTTCCCTTCACAGGGGGTTCTTGTGACTCCTGTGCCTGGGGACCAGACCTAGAAGGTTGGGAGAGGAGCATGCTATGGGAGGTTTCTGATACTGGTGTCCTAGATGCTGGTTGTGAGCCTTCAGAATGAAGGACCCCCCCCCCCCCCATCACCTGTACAACAGGACCACCTCCAGTTGATGGGTTCAGACAGAAGTGGAAGCTGGAGCTGTGGATAGAATGCCAGTGAGAAAATGTGCTGGATTAGGTGCCAAGGTACAGATGGTCAAAGTACCACTACAAGAAAGCATCGGCTGCATTATAGCCAATGCAGCAAAGGTGGTCAGTGCCAGCAGGGGGGACACTGCTGTCGGAGCAAAGACTGTACTGAAGCAGACATCTGTACCAGGAACAGGGTGGATGCTGGATAAGCAGGTAAATAAGCCAGGAGGGACAGAAGGTTTAGCTGGAATGGGCAATCCCCTAGTGCTTGGAACTGAAATAGGAGTGAATACCACAGTAGGCACAGAGAAGAGATCCTGGTGCTGGCAAAGCATGGAGCAGACTGTTCCATAACAGATGCAGGAAGACAGTTTTTCCTTTTTTGTCCTGGGAAGGGTGAGACCGCCCAGATAGAGCCTCCAAGAAAGGTGTCTTAAGCCTTTTAAAATAAGTTTACCATTCTGTTAGCTGATTACTAAAACTAGCAGAGTTGGCATCTTATGTCCAACACTGTTTAAAACCCAGCTTTGTCTGATGTAATCAGAAACCATGCTAAACCCATTACCAGTGATGTTAAGAAATAGTAAAAAGGGAAGGCCTATCAGACAGGAGGGGGACAGTGACAAAAAAAGGGTTAAAAAATTACCCAGGGAAAGGGGTAGGTAATAGGCCTAGGTTATAGGAGAGAAGGACTAAATTTAGTAAGAATCATAAAAAACACATTTACTACTTAATGTGAGACAGCCAACACATCCGACTAGGTATGTGGCAAAGATATGGAGTATTGAGGGGCATTGTGGGTAGGTTTAGCTGGAATGGGCAATTCCCTAGTGCTTGGAACTGAAATAGGAGCGAATACCACAGAGGAGAGATCCTGGTGCTGGCAAAGCATGGAGCAGACTGTTCCATAACAGACAGATGCAGGAATAGTGACAGTTTTTCCTTTTTGGACTTGGGAAGGGCGAGACCTCCCACCCAGATACAGCAAGTTGGACAATGGCTGTATCTGTTCCAAGGTACTCCTGTAAGAACAAAAATTTACATCAGATGGAACATTGCTAGAAGCTGACTTGGTCTGAGACATGTCAGCAAGTGCTACAAGACAAACTTTTCCACCTAAAGGTTAACCAATTGGCTCTCAGAAGTGGGAGGGAGCCAGCCAAAGCTTTTGGTAGCTGGTTGGTGTAGTGACAACTGGAACTCTCACTGGGAAATGGAAGCATCTGCAATGAAAGCTGGCATACTTTTCAAACTTGAGCACTTTTCAGAACATTGCAACAGTGGGGTAAAAGTTTAGCTTTTGTAAAAAAAATGCTAATGCTGCCTTTAAAGTATATGCAAAATTTAAAAAACTTTAAACCTGGATACTAAATCTCAAAAGGTATACCAAGACTAGTGGCTTATAGAAACTTTTCTGTTACAGAACTGAAAGGAAGACAAACTGTGCTCCTATGAGGAAACAGAAACCAGTTATGTGAACTTCCAAGTGGGCAACCCCCTTTCAGTATAGTCCTGCCTAGTCAAGACACCATACCTGCACCCAGCAAATCCCAATATGCCATCTCTACCAAAGCAGATTGCCTCAGTCAAAAAGTTACCATGGAGAGTTGTCTAGTGACAATAGGAGGTCTTGCAAGTTCCTCTTAAGATTATGCTTTGAGATCCTTTTAGAGAGAAAAAAAAATTGGGAGTTTACAGGAAAGTTCATTTGCAATAACATTTTGGCTACATATGGTGCCCAGGACAGAAAGCCTTCTTCCCCCACTACATTGTAGTGAGACTAGCCTCTTTAGTAACTTCAGGACTTTTGCCTTGAAGGGGAGATTGAAGCCAATTGCTGCTCCTTTTAAGCAGGAACCTCCACAGCAACAAATTACTCTTTAGTATTGAGTACTAAATGTGACACTCCCTCATTGCAAGCCTTCACACCATCCTCAGGACTAAACTGCCAACTGCTACAACTGGGGAGGCAGAGGACTTTACTGACCCACCAACTACATCTCTACAACAGTAGATACCAAGAATGCACCCCCATACTAGCAACTTGAACATGAAAACTAGCTTAACATGAAAACTAGCTTAACACTAGATGCTCAGGACCAGTCAACTCAACTGAATATGAATGTCTGCACTTTGGAGCAAAGGCAAAGAAAAAGTAAAGTCAGAATACTAATGCAGCCAACCATCTTTAAGTCCAAAAAAGGGGAATTCTAAAGTGCCAGGGAGTTAACTGCAGAAACATTACCCCAAGTCAGATTCACAAGTTGGGGCTTTGTACAATCCTCCACAAGGGGAAGTTGACAGCTACCAAGCTCACATGTTCAATGTTACCTGCAACCCATAGCCTCTTCCTTCAGACTAAAGGAAACGTTGCCCAGACCATAAAGGAAATGTTGCCCAAACCATTTGGCCCGCCACCAATCCTAGCTGAAGTCACCTTACAAGTGTAACACTTGTCTGCACCTCATACTTTTCAGTTTGTGGAAGGCGGCTAAATTTCTAAACAGCTGAATTTGTATCCATTTGTTTGTACATCCCATGAGAAAAAGCTCAGCCAAGGGAATAAGCACATGTCATTATAAACAAGGCATGTCTAAGCAGGAAGTACCTACAATAAGAATTCATAGAGTGAAAGGTATCTTGCATCTTCCTGAAGCCCTACCTCCCACTTCTGGGGGAAAAAAAAAAAAAAAGTGGGATGTGGCAGTCAGGATGCCAGGGCATGAGCCCTTAAACATCCTGACCAGAAGAATGCACAGTCCCGAATTTCATCTGGAATGGTCATCTAGGGATAGCTTAGATCTGAACCAAGGGGAAGTTTAAAACCAGTGCACAACTGCCTTCATAGATGACCTGTCCCCTCAATTGACCAAAACACCAAGCACTCCTTACAGCCAGGGCACAGGATGCCAGTTCAGTGTCTAAAGCCAACAGGCACATACACTGCCAAGTAAATTATCCACAGAATCCTTAACCTGACAGGATGCAAGTGGAGTCTAGTTGAAGACCAGGTCTAGTACTGGCTTGGGGAAGCCCATATTCTTACTTAAGCCACTGGCTCTGCAATAAAGTGCTACAAAAACAGCCCTAAACATGTGAATCTTCAGAATGGACTTTGTATTTCATCCTTCTATTTTACTGATTCTGTACTGAGACAGAGGCCAATTTGGCACTGAAACTAAAGTTCCAACAACTACAGCAGGCAAAACTGCCACTGCAGTGGCCACGAGATCAGTATACAACACTTGAACCTCCAATGACAAAACTGGCTAAAAGTAGAAAGCAATTCTAAGCTTTTACAATCCACACTTGCCAAGGCAAGCTATTCTAGACAGACTCAAAGCCAAATTAAAATAAAAGGGGAGAAAGTGGCACATTAGATGTTCTGCCTCACAGCAAGTTTGACCGGTGCTTCATTAAGTTTGCATGTCTCAATGTCTATGTACAGTTCCCTGGGCACCAGTTTCCTCCCACATTCCAAAGATATAGGTGGACTGAATACTAACAGACCACATTAGCACAATGCAAATGGATGTTAACAGCACCAGCAGCGATAGCCCTCTGGAGTAAACCTTCTCTAGATTCACTGTTGAGCACTCAAATACCATGTGCAGGAAGTGGAAAGGGGTCGTGAATGGACATCAAAATGATTAGGTACAAGACAGCACTTACCCATCAAGACAGGCTTGAGATTAGCCAAGTCCTTTTATCCATGGAGATGTACCAACAGGCATTGCCAGGGCCTAGCAATTGGTGTCACCCCCCTCCCAATCTTTTAGTTTGTTCCTTAGCCCTACAATATGCCCAATTCAAAAGTAGGTGTCTTCTGGTCAACTAGGAAGCCATACTGTGGTGCAACTACAATAAATCCCTGCCATCTTAGGACCAAGAACTAGACCAGGTGGGGTGTTAAGACACTAGCTTGCCCATCATGGAGGGATTAGTTGCAGACCAAAACCCTAGAACCTGTATAAAACAAGGTTTTAGAACCTGCAAGGCTGCAGGATGGGAGTAGGTGGCAATGGCACACTAGCTGCCTTTGCAATTATTTACAGGATCATGGAAGATTAAGCATCAACCACAAGGCCTTCAAGAATCGCCATGGCAATACCCAGATTTGCTGAGCTACTGCATAATATTGTGTCCTATACAGAGTCAATATACTGTTGGACAGATTACCAACTTTACCCCCTCCTCCCAAAGGAGCAATTACAATACCAGTACACACACTGCCAACTTTACCTCTCCTCACTGAAGACAGGTGTTGAGGCCTGGAAACAGGTTTGACAAGCAACCTCTCAGTGCCCATATAGTAAAGTCCTATGTGGCCATATCACCAAGGACTTTGCATCCAGGGAGGTCAGTCTACTCTTCCCTCAGTAGAGAGTACAATGCCCCCATTTGGCATGCACTCACTAAACACCTGCAAATGAAGGCTGCAAAAGTCCTCAGAGGATCCTAGGCCTTTGCTTGTCCTATATGGACAGACAAGTGTCTTACCTACTTTTGAGCCAATCCAGCTTGGCTAGAAATGTTATGTCTAAAGAAAGCCTAATCCCTCTGCACCACACGCCCCAGAAATCTCGGCCTCATTATCAAACAGAACATGGACAAAATGATGGAATAGACTTCACACACAGCACCTCACTGGGTCCTTTTCAAGAGGGATCTTTATGAATGGGAAACCCCAATTCACCCTGGGGATCACTCCAGTGGCTGAGGAATCACTAAAACTAGGTCAGGTGGCACAATGCCAGAGTAATCTTATAGCTAAGCTTGTAAAAGCTCCAGGTCCATAGTACACATGAATCTACAAGACAGGTTAGGGGAACCTACAGAAACAGGGCCTCCCAACACTGTTTGGCCACTTGGCAGCCAAGAAAAACCTGGCAACATTGCCATGGCCCACTAACATTAAAGCCAGATTTTTAGTTCACACAAGCCAACAGAGAAGTAGTTTTGAAACCCAATTATGCCAAATAACCCTTAGTACTAGGCTATCCCACTCCTGCAGCTCAATGTAAAGACTCTGTACCTTATGCCCGAGGCAGGTACCTTAACCATAAAGACAAAAACCTAGTGCAGTTTGCAATATTTTACAAAAATCCAAGAGACCATCTTTACTGCAAGAGCCAGTGCTGACAGGGTTCACTTTCCCAGCTTGTTTCCACAGCAACTTACCCCCCTCCAGGTTCACTGCCAGACCACAGTGCAAGTGCCAGTTTCAAAGCCTAAATCATTAGTGAACCATATCTGCATGAATAGACAGGGGTAAACATACTGCTAGCACTTTAGCCAAACAAGTCAACCTAGTGAAAAATTCAGCTTGAATGCTTCAACATGCTATCAAACTGCTTTAATTTTAGAATCTGAATGTCTGTACAGCAGGCAACAAAGATAAACACAGAACATTAACAGTTTATAACAATAAGGAAACAAACATCACATGAATAAAGAATTCATACAGCTTTTGACATAATTTACAAAGAAAACAAGTGCCACTTTTATGCAGCTTCCTCTTCTGCCTCCTCTTCAAACTCTCCCTCCTCTTCAGCTGTAGCATCTTGATACTGTTGGTACTCTGAAACAAGGTCATTCATGTTGCTTTCTGCTTCAGTGAACTCCATTTCATCCATGCCTTCTCCTGTATACCAGTGCAAGAATGCTTTTCTACGGAACATGGCTGTAAATTGTTCTGAAATGCGTTTGAATAACTCCTGAATAGCTGTACTATTGCCGATGAAAGTGGCAGACATTTTCAAGCCACGAGGTGGGATATCACAAACAGCGGTTTTTACATTGTTGGGAATCCATTCTACAAAGTAGCTGCTGTTTTTGTTTTGTACGTTGAGCATTTGCTCATCCACCTCCTTCATGGACATACGGCCCCTGAAAACAGCAGCAACAGTGAGATAGCGGCCATGACGTGGGTCACAAGCTGCCATCATGTTCTTTGCATCAAACATTTGTTGTGTAAGTTCAGGCACAGTCAGGGCACGGTACTGCTGGCTGCCACGGCTGGTTAGGGGGGCAAAACCAGGCATGAAGAAATGTAAACGAGGGAAGGGAACCATGTTTACTGCCAATTTACGCAGGTCAGCATTCAGCTGTCCTGGAAACCGCAAGCAAGTGGTGACACCACTCATTGTTGCAGATACTAGATGGTTTAAGTCACCATATGTAGGAGTTGTCAGTTTCAGGGTTCTAAAGCAAATATCATACAAAGCTTCATTATCTATACAATACGTCTCATCTGTATTTTCTACAAGTTGGTGTACTGACAGGGTGGCATTGTAAGGTTCTACAACAGTGTCCGATACTTTGGGAGAGGGAACAACACTGAATGTGTTCATTATTCTGTCTGGGTATTCCTCGCGGATTTTGCTGATTAGAAGAGTTCCCATACCAGAACCAGTGCCACCACCCAAGGAGTGGGTCAGCTGAAAACCCTGTAGACAGTCACAGCTTTCTGCTTCTTTCCTCACCACATCAAGAACAGAGTCCACCAGTTCTGCACCTTCTGTATAGTGTCCTTTGGCCCAATTGTTGCCTGCACCACTCTGACCTGTTGAAACAAATGAGATTACTATACACTTGTGCCACATGCAGAGCTGCCCTAAAACTATTTTTAAAACTGTACCAAAACTAAACGTTTCCAAGGCAAAAACACTGAACACAAACTAGAAATATGAATGCACCACATACCAAAGACAAAGTTGTCTGGTCTGAAAATCTGCCCAAATGGTCCAGAGCGGACAGAATCCATTGTGCCAGGCTCCAAGTCTACCAGAACAGCACGAGGAACATATTTGCCACCTAGAAATGTAAAAATGGTCAACATGTCAAGCTTATGTCAAACCAGAAATAGCTGCATATGCAATCCTGTAAATACTTTACAGTGCTCTGTATTTTAACCAAGCTAACCATCCTACTCAGAATTCAGGAATACTACCATGAATCTAGGAGCATCTCCCAAAAATGTAATGGGGCTGCCAAGACTAACATCTACCACTTCAAGCAACCATGGCCTCACAGCCAAATAGTACTACCATGTGAGGTCTCCTGGTCCCAGCCACCATTTGCATGGATATTGGCAGTTTACAGCTGACCCACTGTCTTGTCAAAATTAAAAGGAATGAGCAACATTGGCTCAGCAGATGCTTAAAAAAAGGCAAGTGTTCTTAAAACCAGCTTGTTCATGGATTATTCACAGCTAGAGGACTGTTAACACAGGCAGGATAAAACTACATAGATACAAGATAAGCTCATGAGCTTGTCCACCACAGAATAAGCTTTCCAGGGAGGCCTTTGTGTTCAGGAAATCAGATGCTCTACATAGTATAATCTGCAGTTGTGCAACTATGTAGTCCACTTGCAGAGTAGAATATCTGCAAGTGTGCAAACTATGTAGTCCACTTTTTGGTACTTGCATATTATCACAACCATTTCTGTAGTAATGCCACTTCCCTGTGCACAAATTAAAACATTGATGCTGCCATTGTCAATAAACAGGTTTTCCTTCACACTGAAAGGTTTTAGGCAGTTGTGCAGATAATGTTTTTGGTGTACTTATGCTTTTGCGCTCGCTACTTCCTTGATCAGTAATGCACTGATAAGCAGTTGGAATGTACTCAACTGTTACTGATAACAGTACTAGTAAATAGTGTTAAGGCTTGCCACTGCCTTCCTTACCATCACTTATAAACTGTATGCTGCAACAAAGTTGGACAGCTTTTTTGGTCTTTGTTGTAGCAGTCTAGTAGACAAGTGGACAACTGTCAGCATGCAAGTATTACATTTGGCAGCTTGAGATGGAATGCATTAAACATTAGACATTCCATTTCCCTGTCTTGTCACTGGAAATACATTTTCCACAGCAGTTCAGTGTGATTCTGTATATACTTTTGACACCAGATTCTGTATATACTCCAAAAAGTGTTACTGCAAAAGTGTAGTTGTGATAACACATGTACCCAATTTTTTTACTATAATGTGCAAAGTAAGACTAGTGTATAGGGACAGTTTATGCAAATGAACTGCAAGCCAAATTTGTTCCCTTGTCAGAATTTAAATCCCAGAACCTTCTAAATTACTTGGCAGTGAAAATAGGGCATGCAACTAATGTCAAGAATTTGACACAGAATGCAGCTAGTCAGTTTGTTACAGAAACTTACAAATGACAGTACCCATCCTACCATTACTGCAGTTATGCAGGATGGAATAACTGGAGATCCCACGGTTGTTCAGGCATTATGCTTCAGAGACCTTAAAGACAAATGTTGACAGGCACTGGCAGATGGGAAGTCAGCTGCATGGGCAATATCCACCCGACATATTAATACAAGTTAACTTTACACAAAACCAAAAGTTCTTTATAGGAATTCTGGTGACATGCCTGCTGGTGGTAGTGAGAAGCCAAAAGTTCTTTATAGGAATTCTGGTGACATGCCTGCTGGTGGTAGTGAGAAGCCATTTACACACCCCATGTTAAACTATACCCAAGGAAAATGTGCAATTACAAGCATATCAGGTAGGCCACCCTGGAACCTGCAGCTTGTTTTACGTTAAATCCCAGTCTGAGTTACTCAACTTCAGGATACATGGAACAACCCTGCCACAAACAGAGCACTACAGATACGTCTCTAAACGTCACCACGTTTTACCATACAAAGTAATTATGAACTACCCCATCTACATGTTTAAGCCAAGCTTTATACCCAAGCTTTTGAAGCGCTTAGTATTGCAGAAATTTGCAGCAACAGACGAGACCATCAAGTTGAACAATTTTTTTGAAGTATTCAGAAATCTACTACAGCAATCATGTAGCATATGCCATTTTTTCTAACCAGCTCAAAATAGCCATAGTTAATCCTACTTAAGTCTTACCATACAATTTTTAAGTCCACAACTCAATCTATTGGTGGAATCTGGACAAGACCCAAAAATAGAGACAAAATAACATACTTCATACACTTCAGAAAGTGTAAAGTGTATGAGTGACTTCCAAATTTGAGATTTACCATAAAGCCACAAGTTGTGCTGACCCTAGTTAACAGCTTACCAGATTTTGCAGAAAGTCCAGATCATTGCATATTAATGGCAAATTAAAGATGGCAGGCATTTGAGTTACTTAATACCCTTCAAAAACTTCATAATGAAGTTGATCAGGTTTCTAACTTGATAACTAGAAAGTTGTCCATATTACTTATAACAGCTTTATCCAGTTCTCAACTCAAAGGTTGAGGGGCATGACTGCAACTACGTTCTAAAGGTAAGTGATACTTGGCAGGCAACCAGGACCCACATCAAATACCATTTTCTACTTACATTGTTTCGCAAAATAAGTTGTACCACGCCCACATTTAAGCTGCTGTTGAGAATTAAAGTATTTTCACAGTTTTGTAATGTCCTGTGGTGTGTATCAGTCCAAAAACAGGCTAAAAAAATCTCATCTAGTTAAGTGAAGGAAACAAATGAACCAGTGCAGTTTTAGGATTCAACGAACGTTCCCTCAGCTGAAATCTATACTCATTAGTACAAGTACAGCAAATTTAAATATTCACCAATACGAAACTACTCACCCGTGGCTTCATTATAATAAACGTTTATCCTCTCCAACTGGAGATCACTATCCCCATGGTAAGTACCAGTAGGATCGATGCCGTGCTCATCGCTGATGACTTCCCAAAACTACAAGGCAAAAAATACAGAATAAAAAGGTAAATCTCAAGCAAGCTACCAATAATCATACGACTCAATCTATTCAACCTTACACAAGTATTACCACTAACGTTAATAAGGAGTTTTACTTTTAACGATCAACGCAATCGTTTTAAAACCCGTTCAATAACTCACCAATTAGCATGGCCAGTCAACAAGCATAATCTCACAACTACGAAATTCCTATTCTAGCTGCAATACCAGGATCAGATTCAGACACGAACAGTTAACGCCCCCTCTGAAGGTGCACAATAATTCTAAAAAGGTAATTTCTTTCCACCTGCTAGACCTCAGGTCCGCACAACTACCTCAACCGTCAACGCACGCTAAGGATATCTAAAATAGTTTTTCATCAGTCGTTATCAGCAGTTATATAAAGACGCCCTCCTCAAAACGGGGACGCGCACCAGCACCGTAACAAATGTAGTGGGCCCAAAAGTACAAGATGAAACGTCATAAAGCCAGTTATTACAGATTTTCAGTTTCACAAAACCGAGAAAGCGTTTATATAGAGAACTATCCAAACATACTGCACATTTCATAATAAAGTCACAAAAAATGACAAAACTGCAATCGCCATCTTTGCCGCATTGTGTGGGCCACCGCCCTGCCACGGGGGATGCCGACGCCTCTATACTAACTCAACCTCGTAACAACGCTACTCTACTACAGAGAAATAGACGTAGTTTTATACAAATTCTTACCTTAGCACCAATCTGATTTCCACACTGGCCTGCTTGCAAGTGCACAATTTCTCTCATGGTTACAAACGCAGTTCTAAATCTTACAATGCCACCTTGACCAAATCTGCAAGCAATCTAAATGGCAACTGTCACAACGCAAATTTATATAAAGCTCGCGCGCGCCATCTAGGGAACAGTGTTGTAAGGAGGCTATCATTGGTTAGTTGAACTGAGGTTGGGATGTAGCATCATTTAATTGGAGACTGAAACGGCAGTCAAGGTTCGCTCCCGCCTCTTGCACAACAAAAACTGTCATCCAAGCCCCGCAGAGCTGTTATTCTGATTGGTGTATTTGAATGATTGATTTGTTGTGTCATTGGTTCGTATTTCCAAGTTTGACATGAGATCGGCGTCCTAGTAACCGATTTTTTGACCCTTATAAATATATTAATTATTAAAGATTTTGGTTTCACAAAGAATTCATGCAGAGTATTTCAGGATTCCATGTCCTTTTGTTTCTCATATCCCTTAATATGTGTTTTAACGGAGAACACTAATGATGTCGCTTACAAGCACTGTTTATATTTGTCGTGGAAACAGTTGTAGGTTTTCAGATTAGGAAAGTTGGGGACTTAAAGGTGTTGAATGTAGTCAGTACATTTCTATGAATAGTAACGAGTATTCATAACATATTTGAAAATACTTGAGCGTTCCTGCAACCGATTGCGTCGCTTCTACAGAAAAAACTGTAACGCTGAACTAATGCTTAATAAATAATCTGTAATGTGACTTCAAATTTATAAATCAGTGTATTACTGAAAAGAAGTCCAAAAATGTACACCTTTCCATTACCACAGACAATTGTTTGAAAGGCTTAATACAACTCGGTCCCGAAACTCTATAGTCGCTTCTTTTCCGCCTCCAACATCCCTCAACTCCAAACATTGTTCATCTCTATAAATACTCATGTTTAATGTTCTTCATTTCTATGAGCGCAAATGCAGATGAGGGTATATTTGATTAATATATGTGCATACAATTAATTATTTCTATAGTGTTAAATAAAATAATGGTGTCACCTGCATATTAGAATATCTGTTGTAGGTGGCCGTTGACTTTTCCACATTATGAAAGCAATACTGTACTTGTTGAAGGGAGATTGCAATCAGTATTTTGTATTCAGACCTTATGCAGCTGTCCCCCACTACCAAGCTATCACAAACAACGTAATCAACCCTCAAAGTATTGGCCCTATACATTTCAGGAGACTCACTACTTTCATATGTCGCCACTTACTGCCTTAAAAATGTTCTGTTTAGAGGTGTATTCCTGTTATGTAAGCACATTTTGCGTAAGTTTATACAGTAGTTTAGACAGTTCTGAGCATTCTGTGGTACTTTAGAAATAAAGTTTTTGACAGATGCTCAGAAAATAATGTACGCACTTGAGTACGCATAGCTACACCAGAATTCCCTGTCGCTGAACAGTCATCCGTTGATACTTGCTCTTCAATTTTCAGGCTAATCACCTGTTGCTTTTTTTCTGCGGCTTGTCGCGTTCATTTCCATAGCACGAAATTTACAGGGTATGATGAGCTTTGTCAAACGCTGATATGTTTGCGTTTTTCATGAAAGAAAGGGTTTGTTAAAATCTCTTTTTGGGTTGTGGTATGCCATTTATGACAGTGCGTACTTTCACGGCTTCAGTGAGGAACTTGGAAAGGTAGTGTATTTTTCTTTTCCATTTCTAAAGACGTGCTCCTTATATAGACCCCCCCCCCCCCCCCCCCCCCCCCCATGATAGTACAAGTAGTCCAAACATACCTCTCACATTCTTTGCTAAAGAATTCTGTACAAATCCAAAATTAGTGATAGGTCAATGGAGAAGTTAATATAACAGGTTTTGCATCAATACGCATTTTAAAAACAATAAGAAGCATGAATGAAATCGTACTTTCTGGGAGTACTGACTACAGTCGTTGGTGATTTACCAGAAAATAACATATACAGGGACAGTCAAAGAGATCTGAGACACTCCCTGCGCTCTTTTCCAACTTCAGCTTTTTATTCTGCAACCGCATATACTGCACGTGCATTTTATTTACGCTTACGAATTATTTCTCCAGTTTTATGCTATTCAGCATTCTTGATTATCCAATTAAACGCAATGCTGCAACTGAACATTCCAGAAATATTCGTTTTCTTGACCGTGCAGCTCTCCAGTAATCCATTTAGCTGGAGAATCCAAAACGTTGATACATTATATGCATGGTCTTTCCTGGCTTCTACTGTTTTACCACATCAGATTTCTTTGCCAACATTAGACTTTGCAGTTTTGTTTGGCGCGTTTTTGCAGTGATCTGAACATATTTAGAAAGGCTTATGTCATGTCTCAAGTTTAACATGTCTCTTACCTGCATAATTATACGATTTTTGTCATTCATTCAGTGTTTTATTTTTCAACCTGTGAATATTTGGTGCATCAGGTAGTGCTGTAAATGTATAAGCAGCTTGAACTACCCTCATCTGGCCTGATTTGCTATCAGTCCAGCACTGAGCAGAATTCTGCAATAGAAAAATAGCTAACACATATATGGGTTTAATTTCTCCCAAGTTTTTTGGGTTTCTAATAATATGACAGGAATGGACCCCATTCCTAAGTGAAAGTATGATTAATGTTCATTTCTGTAGATGATGTTCCCTAAGACTCCATTTGTTAAGATTTTGAGAGTCAGTACAGATTCTGACTTTGTCTTGCTTCACAGCAGTTAAACTTATAAACCCATGCTATAGACTCAGTGTCAGGGATGTAACCAAAAATTTATAATCTCATGTTGTCAATCTTCATTTATTCCTTGACTTGTGGGATTCGGTTCAGAATATCAGAATTGGCTCTGCTGCTACTACAGCCTGTGAGTCCTACCCAACATGCTCCTCTCCCAATTACCCCAGATCTCCTTTGCCACTTTCCTATGACAGATGGGTTGCCATAGCTCTCGAGCTGTGTGTGTTTTTTCTGTATTTGTCTAGTCTTATAAAAATTTTATAAGGACTTTTGCTTATTTGTCTCTTTTGAAGTTTTTCTTGTAGTCTACCTTTTTTACCATAGCTTTTACGCTTCTCTCCACTTTCTCTTATATACTTCAATATACTCTGTACTAACATTGCTGGTAGTCTTTGTATTTTCTTTCTTCTGGTCATTCGAGTAAAAGCATAATGGGGGTTTCTTCCCCTTCCTGTTCCTCCTCGTCTTCTAAAACTGACAGGCCTAAGATGAGGAGCCTATCGGTGCAGGTTTCCCCTCGGATCTGGCGGCTAAAAGACTTAAAACTTCGGTTCCCTCTGCCTCTGCAGAACCGACAGTTACGTTAAAAAAGAAGTTATGTCTTACCATAACGTTCCATCTGAGTTGTTGATCTTCTTCCAGTCATCACTGATGGGTTTGGTTCCAAGCCCTCGGAACCGAGTCGGCCTAATACCAAGCTTGCGTGCACCAAAAACTCTCAAGCTAGGCTGCTACCCACAATGCCCTTTGCTCAGTCACCTCAGATCGAGTTTGCACGCAACATATAGAGAAAGAATAAGTCAGAGGCTATCTTTGCACAGAAACCCTAATACACCACAAAGACCCAGAAGAGCCGCCAGGAACCTTAGGAGGGGGTCGGTGGGAGGGTGTGATGACTGGAAGAAGATCAACAACTCAGATGGAACGTTATGGTAAGACATAACTTCTTTATCTGAAGTTGTTAATCTTCTTCCTATTCATCACTGATGGGACTGAGTCCCCAGCTATTTGGAGAACCTGGGTGGCCCTTATGGAAGAACATTTCTGAGAACCATTGAATCAAAGGCCGCTCATCCCCTGGAGATCAGATCCAATTTGTAATGCTTGATAAAAGTGTGAGGCTTAGCCCAAATGGCAGCTGCACAAATGTCATCCATGGAGGCCCTAGAGTTGAAGGCAACAGATGCTGCAATAGCCCTAGTTGAGTGAGCTTTGATTTGGCCAGGCTTAGATCCCTCCGTAAGAAAACATGTGAAGGCAGTGCAATCCCTGAACCATTTAGACAAAATAACCTTTGATACTGCACCTCCCATTCTAGGGCCCGCAAAGGAAATGAAAAGCTGGTCTGACTTGCGAAATTATTTAGTTCTGTCCAGATAAAAGCACAATTGTCTATGAACATCCAGGGAATGAAGGTAGTATTCTCCCTTGTTAGAGTAATTTGGGAAAAACACAGGGAGTTCGATGGACTGGTGAATCGAAAAGTCAGAAACCACTTTGGGGAGAAATGATGGGTTAGTTTGAAGTGATACTCTGTCCTTATAAAAGATCAGATAAGGGCTCTTGATACATAATGCTTGTAATTCAGAAATTCGTTTTGCTGAAGTTATAGCCACCAGGAATAAGGATTTCCATAAGAATTTAGATCACAGGTGGCAGCCGGCTCAAAAGGTGGCAGGGAGAGAGCCTGCAGAACCCAGGACAAATTCCATGCCTCCACCTGATGTCTGATGGGAGACCTGCTGTGAAAAATACCCTTGAGGAAGGTCTTACAAAGATGAGAGAAGATAAGTGGTACTCCTTCAGACCCGTTATGGAAGTTGGAAATAGCTGCTAGATGGGCTCAAATGTTAGTAGCCGAGGCCCCTTTGTCAAACAGCTCAACCAAATAATGAAGAATAGTGACTATGGGGGCTGAGAATGGGTCTAGTTCCTGATTATGTGAGCAAATAGAGAATCTTTTCCATTTATCCCTGTAAAGTTTTCTGGTGGATGGTTTATGAGAAGCCAAAATAATATCCCGGACAGGTGAAGAAAGGGTTTCCTGCCTGGCAACTAATGGAAGTGGAGAAAACAAGCTGTCAGCTTGAGGGTGGACAGATTCGGGGGAGTCAGCCCTTGTGGGTGAGAAATTAGGTCCTGACGAGTGTCTAGGATCCAAGGAGGTTTTAACAGATGAGGTTGAAGGAAAGGGAATCACACTTGGCGAGGCCAGAACGGAGCGATCAGGATCACTTTGCTTCTCAACCAAATGGCCTTCCATAGAACAAGGGGAATCAGATGAATCAGAGGGTAAGCATAAAGAAGACCCGTGGGCCAATCGTGGACTAGAGCATCTCTCGGTGACTCCCCGAGAGAGGGAAAGCCGGCAAAGTAGCTGCTGCATTTTGTATTTGAAGGGGAGGCGAAAAAGTCGCAGCATGGCTGGCCCCAGCAGCTGAAAATGTCCGTCACCACACTCAGGTTGAGAGACCACTCATGAGGATGAAGGATGCAGCTGCTCAGTCTGTCCACAATCACGTTGGAGCTCCCCGGGATATGCGTTGCGATCAGGAAGCGGTTGGAAGCTATCGCCCACTGCCAGATTCTCATGGCTTTGTGACAAAGGGGATAACACTTGGTCCCTCCCTGTTTGTTTATGTACCAGACCACGGACATGTTATCCAACTGGACAGCAATAGTTACGGATGGAAGAAATGGATGAAAAGCTTGCAATGCCAACAGCACTGCTCTTAACTCCAGGACATTGATATGCAAATTGACCTCTACATCAGACCACGTGCCTTGGACTGACTTTCCCTGGAAGTGGCCCCCCACCCCATCAGGGAAGCATCCGTGGTCAATGTGGTGCTGGGCTGTGGAAACTGGAAGGGACAACACCAAAGATTTTCATCTGTACTCATCCACCAGAGGAGATCTTGTTTGCAAATGTTAGTGATGAGAATCTTTGAACTCAGGGGGTGGAGATTGGGTATCCACTGGGCCCGAAGGAGCCATTGTAGTAATCTCATGTGTAGTCTGGCTAAGGGAACTATGGGGATGGGTGCAGCCATAGATCCCGAGGCTTGAAGAATCTCCCTTGCAGACACCTTGCTTTGACAGAGTATCACCTGAACTTTTGCCCTGAGTCTCTGAAGCCTGTGGGGAGGAAGTGAGATTAGGCTTGACTGCGTGTTGAATACTGACTGCCCCTATGAATTCCAGTTGTTCTGATGGTGGAAGGTTTGATTTTTCCCAGAGTATGGTGATGCCTAATGACTCCGCTAGAGCCAATGTGTAGCGGAGGGCCCTGACCAGAAGATGCTTTGTGGGGGCGGAGAGGAACCAATCATCTACATATGGAAACACCTGGAATCCCTGAAGTTTCAGATGAGCTGTTACCTCTGCAAGACATTTCATGAACACTCTGGGGGCCGTCGAGAGACCAAAAGGCAGGGCTCTGAATTGATAGTGATTGGCTCCCAACCGAAAGCGAAGGAGGCTCCTGGAGTGCTTGTCCATCTTGATATGGTAATACGCATCCCGGAGATCTAAGGAGCACATCCACACACCCTCCCGCAGAAAGGGGAGGATGGATTGAATCGTGACCATGCGGAATTTAGTCTGAACTACTGAGTTGTTTAATTGACTGAGATCCAGAATGGGCCTCCAGTCCCCTGTTTTCTTTGGCACCAAAAAGAATCTTGAGTAGAACCCTGATCCATACTGATCTGAGGGGACCTGTTGGATGGCTCGTTTTTGAAGTAGCTTTTGTATTTCAGAAGCTGCCTCCTCCCTTTGACTGGGTAGAACATCGGGAAGGGATTTCAGAGGTCCTGGATAGGATATTAGTGGAATATGGTAGCCTCTGGTAATGATTCTCTGCACACACTGATCATTCGTAATGGATAGCCAGGCAGCTTGGTGCAGGGAAAAATGTGCCCTGACTGCTTCCAGAGGAAAGCAATCAAGCAGAGCCTCAGGAGCACTGGTATGGTCTACCCGAGAAGGAATCTCGGGAGCCCTAGTTCCGGGGACCCCCTCTTCCCCAAAAGGGATGTCTTCCATTATTGGAACCCCCTCTGCCTCTGGAGGAGTCCTCACCACGTGCGTCTCAGAAAGGACCTTGAGACTTCTTGTGCCACATCTTTCCACTCCTCTGATTTCTGGAGAAGGAATGCTGAGGTTTAGAAAAGCATAGGCCAACGGCAGACAAGGTCTTCCCATCTTGCTCGCAACTGGCTAGTGTATCTTGACATTAGCCCAAAACAGAGCCGAAGGCTTGATAGGGGCATTTAGAAAGGAAGATTTGAAGGAGTCCACAAGGTCACAGATGCGCATCCAGGCGTGACGTCTCATGGCTACGCCTGCACCCACAGCTCTAGCTGCTCCTTCAGTTGCATGTGACAGCAACCTTATGGATGAATTAGATATGGATTCTAGGGTGGCAAGTTGGGAAGCAACTTTATCTCGTGCTCCATCTGATACTTGACCCACGAGGGTTCCGGAGAGTTCGGAGATAAGATCTCTCTGGAGCCTCGTAAAATGTGCCAGAAAGTTCAGCGACCTAACCATGAAGGTCACTGATGCAAAGACTTGCTTCCCTAACCTGTCCAGTGCCCGGGACTCTGTTGGGCGGGTGAACAGCAGGACTCTCTTCTGCAAGGTCTTTTTTCATGGCAGCAGCTACCACCATAGCATCCACTGGCAAGCCTCTGGACCCATGGGGTTGATCCTCTGGAGGAAAGAGTACTTTGTCTGATCTCCTAGGGATGGCCTCAACGGAGTCGGGGTTCTTCCAAGCCTGTTGCACGATGAGTGTAACCAACTCATCGGCAGAGGGGGGGGGGTCACCCAAGAAGTAGAGGGCCGAGAGTGAAAGGCCTGCAGGAATACAGATTCCTCTGAGGAAGGGGTAGAGGACTTCCAATCACCCCTCTGTTTCAAGATTTCCATGATGTCCCTGAAGAAGACATCATCAGGGGGTTACCGTGGGGACCCTTCCCCATCATCTTAGTCCATATCCTCCGTAAGGGACTCCTCTTCCTATGCACCCGTTTCCGAGGGGATTCTTCGGTGGGAACATCCAAAGAAGACCTGAAAGTGAAATGCCCTGGACAAGGGTCTCCTGGGCCTTGTGCTCTCGGAGTCCTGGGGGGTGGCCTTTGACAGCTGCGGCTCAGAGAACTGGGGCAATAACCAACTGTGGAGGATTTCTGGCAACAAACGCCCTCTCCATCACCCGGAAAGTGGGCCCACCTGAAGAGAAATGGGAGTCCGGAACCGAAGAAGACAAAATTGGAACCGGGGTCACACCCCTCTCCAGACAGTCCACCCCCAGGGACGGAGCCTCAATCAAGCTCAGAGCGGTAGACACCCTGTGATCCGAAGTCAGGGCCGACACAACAGTCGGAACTGACACCAGAACCGGGGGCAACACCCCCCAAGCATGTGATTGAGGAAGGGTAGGTTCCGACGGAACGGGCACCCAAAGGGATCTCGGAGCCTCAGACAGAGTTGTTGTCAGTGCCGAGGAGGGAATTCCTCTAGTAAAAGTTGGCTAGATGAGCTTTGGAACTGAGGGGTCCAAGGGAGGAGACTCAGTAGGGGTTCCTGGAGAAATTGACCCAAAGCCAGGAGTGGGATAGGGTCTAGGTGGATTTGAGTTTCCCCTAGCAGTCAGCAGCTGATCAAAAAGGCGCACCACATCCAATTCGGAAAAGATCCTGGTGAATCTCACTGAAGTACATGAGGGGGAGTCAGGCCAGTCCAAAAAGGGGCTACAGGCTTGTCCGGCAAATGGATCCACATTGGATGAGTATCGGGTCCGTTGTGTGTCACGGAACGGCACAGACGATTCCAATTTTGCAACAGGTAATAAAGGTATGGTCGGAGCCATGAATGGGCTCGGAGCAGAAGTCACTATAGGGGTGGATGACAGGAATGGTTCCAAGGTAGTTGTCGGAGCCAAAATCGGATTAAAAATGGGCGAAGTCGGTGCCGATAAAGAAGTCGATACATTGGTCGGTACCGAGGTTTAAGGCGGTGCCATAATTGTTGGTGCTGGGGTGGGTGCCAACGAGGCTACCTCTGTAAACTTCATTGGAGCTGAGCTCGGAGCCGATGTGGTAGTTGGCACCGAGGAGGCAGAACGGTGTTCAGAAGAGGACTTATGGGCCTTGTGCTTGTGACCCTTACCTCTATCACCGGCCAGTGAAGAGGGGGCCGATCGAGGACGTTTCTTGTCCGAAGAAGGAGGGGGTGAGACCTCTGTCACAGAAATGGCCTCCGAAAAAGGCAAAGCAAGCAGGCCCTTTAAAATAAGTTTGTTAAGACGTTCATTCCGTGTCCACTGACTGAAAATAGCACAGATATCACACGAGGGTTTCGCCAACAAATGTGGAACCCCCAAACAGTAAACACATTCCTCATGGAGGTCACTATTCAGCAGTTTACCACTGCAAGAAGAGCAGTGTTTAAACCTCGTAGTTCCCTTCTTTTCAGACATCCCAGAACACACTCTCGCACGCAAGAAAAAGAGAGAGGAAAGGGAGGAAATGAAGGAGAAGGAAAGCAAATACCAACAATGGTAACAAGATACCGTAAGGTGATAAGTTAGAAATACCAAGAAATTACCAACAATGGTAGGATAGAAATACCTGTGGGTAGAGCTGAAGCAATATAGAACAACAAGAACAAGTTATAAAAGGAGAAAAAAACTTTTTCAAACCAGTAAATATATCAGAAAAAAGCACTTAGCTAGAGAGCTCGGTGAAACGCTGCTATATGGCTGCGAGGCAAACGAGATCTGAGGTAACTGAGCAAAGGGCATTGTGGGTAGCAGTTTAGCTTGAGAGGTTTTGGTGCATGGAAGCTTGGGATAAGGCCGACTCGGTTCCGAGGGCTCAGAACCAAACCCATCAATGATGAACAGAAAAAAGATTAACAACTTCAGGTGAATACTTTGATGCCAACATTGGCACCAATAGTATCTCCTCCATTGATGCCAAAGTTATCTGTGCAGACACAGGACCAGATATTGGAACTGATAGTCTTGGTGCCATCTACCATTTTGGCACTGTCTTTGGTGCAGACTGAAATCACTGAATCCTCCTTCCTTAATCTTCCTAGGACCAGATACTGCCCATCTGTAGACCCCATTGCTGGTCAAGCACCTAGCCCCTTTTTAGGAAGACTGAAATCTCCATCCAGCCAGTCAGTTCATTCTTCCAAGACTCTGACAGAAATGAATGTGTTGAGGTTGGTGGACCAACTCTTCATAACAAGGGGATTTTCAGGTATGTCTTCAGTTCCAGTCCCATGTGGATACATAACCCTTCTTTCTGCCACTCCACCCGGTATTCCTCCTCTGATCCCCCTCTGAGGCTTTAGAGATTCCGTCTCTGATCTTCCTGGTGATGACTCCTTTGGTTCCCACAAGCTTTTATTTCCATTGCTGATTTCTACCCTGAGTTCTTTGGTTCTTTTGGATCTGGAGAACTTTCAGGGTTGTGGCTATGCTGTCGGTTCTGGGGGGGGGGGACTCAACTCCAGTTTTTTCAGAGCCATCTCTGTACCTCTGGGCTTTAGCACGCATTAGCTCTACCCCGGCTTTGGCTTTGGGGATGGTTTCTTTGGAGCAGGGAGTGACCACGGTTCCAAGGCAGTCTTTCTTGGTTCTGGGCTCCCTTCCCTCTTCGGGGGGGACAACCTTCCAGGCCACGGAGAGGCCCCTGTCCACTGTGGGCATCCAGTGGGCTCCTATCTTATCGGAGCAGTTCCCTGATCCTTCCCCTCGTCCAGAGCTACCTCCAATTTCAACACCTTGACAGTGAGCACCGAAGCTGCAGGAGGCACCTACTCAGGTTTTGTCCTCTTCTGATACCCCCCCAGATCACCACACTGAGGAGATTCCTCAGAAGAGGAAGTGTGAGTGGAAGCATTTAGATTCCCTGGAGAAATCCATCACAAAGGACACTGCTTTTGATGAAGGGGAGGGTTTCCCACGGTCACCCCCAGAAGATGAGGAGACATCCTTGAGATCCTTAAACAGAGTGGTGGCTGGATGTCCCAAAAGCCCTCTTCAGAGGAATCAGTGTACCTGCAGGCCACTGGCGTGCAACCATCTACCTCTTGGGTTACTCTGCGTGCTGACAAGTTAATTAAGTTGATCTTGTAGCGGGAGTGGAAGGCTCCAGACACCATAGAACCTGTCCTCAAGAGGCAAGACAAAATTTTAACTGCATCAAAGGAAAATCAGTTTTGGGGAAAGGGATTATCGGTAGATGCTATGGTGGTAGCAGCAGCCACAAAAAAGGAACTGGCAGAGGAAAGTTCCACTATTCATCCTCCCAATAGAGAGTCTCAGGTGATGAATAGGTTTGGAAAGCGAGTTTACTTTTCATCGACCTTTGCATTGCAGTCTTTGAACTTTATGGCATATTTCACCAGACTCCACAGGGATCTGATTATGGAGTTATCTGATACCCTGGCAGGAGCTGTATCTGACGAAGTCCAAGACAAGATTGCTTCTTAGTTGGCCACCTTAGAGTCCATTTTGAATTCGATCATGGTGCTAATAGCACATGCAGCTAAAGGGATGATTACAGCAGCAGGATCATGTGTAGCCATAAGGAGACACACCTGGATGTGCTTGTGCAAATTTGTGGAGCCACTCAAGTCTTCATTTGTCAATGCCCCCTTTGACGGATCATCCTTTTTTGGCCCCCAAAGTTTGAGAAACATTGTCCAGGTATGAAAAGGATGGAAAGATCCTCTCTTCAGTGGGAGTTCATTTTTCTACTCCTCAACAGTCCTTTTCAAGGAACCAGAGGAATGGGAAAATGTGGTTCAAAAAGTCCCAAGGGCCTTTCCAGGACACACATGGTAGTGGCTCCCCTAGGGACAGAGGGGGGGCTTAAATGGAAGACACAGTCCATGTGGCAGAAGTGGTCCTCAATATCAGGGTTCCAGAGATACCTTTCCTGGCAAACCCTACCAGCACTCCTGAAAGGAGGCCTGATTACCTTTCTCTGGAGGCAGTCAGGGGATGCTTATCCCTGCACTGACATGCCTAGCTCCAAATAACTTCTAATGTTTGGCTGCAGAGGATTATAACCAGAGGTTACTCAATACCCTTTCTTCTACCTTCCCAAAGCTGCAAGAAAATCTCTGAAGTACCACCCAGTCAGCGGGAACCAGTAGTGCTAAAAATTCAGAAACTTCTAGAAAAAACAGTCATCCAGAAGGATGGATGGATTTCTGAAATTCAAGCTTTATCTTGCAAACCACCTTATTTGATATTCCACAAAGACAGGGTTTCACTGAGAACAAACCCTTCCTTTTTGATGAAGGTGGCCTTAGAAGAGACTATCAGTCAGGCAATCAACCTGTCAGTATTTTTCCCAATTACTCAAACAAAGGAGAGTACTGTTTGCATTTGTAAGACTTCATAGACAATTATGCTTCTATTGTCATGGAACAAAACACATAAGGAAGTCTGACCAACTGTTTGTATCCTTTGCAGGTGCTAAAATGGGCAAGTCAGTTACTAAAGTCACTTTATTTAGATGGCTAAAGAATTGTATTTCCTTTATAGACAACAAGAGGAAAGTTGAATTACCTGGGCCTGTTAAAGCACACTCTACCAGAACAGTCGCTACTCCAGCAGTGTTCCAGTCTAACGCTTCTATGGACGAGATTTGTGCAGCAGCAACATGGGCTACCCTACATACCTTTATTATTCATTAGAAATTGAACTGGATTTCTTCTCCAGGGAAAGAGCTTCATTTGGTTCTATGGTGCTCAGGAATATACTTCCATGAGTCCTCCCAAGATCTAAGGTAGCTGGGGACTCTGTCTCACAAGTCAAGGAATAAATGAAGATTGACAACATCAGATAAAGAAGTTATATACTTACCATAATGTTCCATCTGTGTTGTCCATCTTCATTTATCCTTAACTCCCCACCCTCCGTCCTCCTTCCCTTCACATCTCCTGGTGGAACAATTTATGGTAATAGTTATTAATTATTTTGCCTATAATGCCAGATACGGTCTCCATGATGATATTGTTAGGTTTATAATGTCTGTCTTTCTATCTGCAAACTCATTCTGAGGTAACTGGGAGAGGATCATTCTGGGTAGGCCTTAAGCTCGAGAGTGTTTGGTCCTCGGGGGCTGTAGTAATGGCCGAGTCGGTTCCGATATTCGGAACCAAAACCCACAGGTCAAGAATAAATGAAGATGGACAACACAGATGGAACATTATGGTAAGTACATGACTTCTTTTTTGTACACAAACCTTATTCTGTTGCCTCAGCCACCCACCTATCATTAAAAAAATGTACTCAACTCTCAAAAAGCTGCCCTATGCACTTTAGAAGGGGGCACTTTATTTTCAGTCATTGCCATTTGTAACCATAAACATGGCTATTTTAGAGGTACATTCTTCTTAGAAAAGCGTGTTTTGTATAGCACTGTAGACAAAACAGTTTTTCAGACTTTTCTAAGCATTATTTACTGTTTGAACAAGTTTCTGAGAGATACTCAGAAACAATGTACTCACTTGAGTACAGTGAGTATGCCTAGCTACACTCTTGGTTTGTGTAACATTCATATCTGGCTATTCTGATCACTTAAGCTCCTGAATATTTTTCCTTCAAAGATACAAGCACTATGCATATTTAGTGCATCAGTGGTTAATGTCTGGTAATAAAATGATCCACTACATTCATTGCACTTAAGCATCTTAAACTCTCAGATAAATCAGAATAGTTTGCTGGAACATCAGAGTAAGTTTCAATGTGTTGCAAATTGTGCTTCTGCATTTGCAGCAATACAAATAAAACAAATCTATTTTTTTCTAAAATTCTGCTTTTCATTGGCTTTTCTGTTTAATTTTTATTGTTTATGTACTGATTTTGGCTTAACACTACACTTACAAAACCATCTGCTACAATGCTTTTGCTTCTTCTGAGAACATAACAAATTATGCTCTCTGTCTCTGTAAAAGTGTACATTATTCTGGCTGTCTTAGGTTCCTCGATTCATACTAGATGTTTGATCAGATAATGTATTTGTAGACTAGGCATAAGATCACATTTTGCTGGTGCTCTACAACAGGAGTAACTGCTACCTGATTTTAGCCTCCTTCATTGAAGGTCCACACTAGGTGTAAATTTAGGATTACTCATCCATTCCTCCTGGATGTGCTTGAAAAAAGTCAGGGAGATATTTTGCTCTACATCTAAGGGAAGAATATTCTGTAAGAGAGTGATTATTTGAAATCACAAGTGTGTAATTAGAAAATTCCTATATCCTCAATGAATTGCTTTTTAAATTCAGTTTTCAGAATATTCATTCAAGCCCATTCACACTGACCATAGCTTGCATCTTTATGACCACTTTATATGATTATTCCCATACATAGATGGACATTTATGACAAGTATATTGGTCTGGTTTACCTGAGACTGTAGGGCTACCACCTGAAGCAAAATACTGCATCAACAAGCTTCAATGTATGCCCTGAAAAAGATAGCACATAAGCATACTCATTTGGTGTGCAATTATGTACTAAACTAAATCTATACTCTGCTTCAGTATCAAGCCTAAACAAAATAGATTTGCAATTTTTGCACAGCTTTTCTTACCAGATTTCTTTCTCAGGCATGTTCACAGGTATTTTGACATGCTTTATTATTTCAAGATGCTTCTGCTGTGAGTCATTAAAGATGAAACTCCTGATGACTAGAATCCCTAAACTATAATCCCCCCTCCCCAAAAAATGCTCAGAAAACATATTTTAAGTGTTATTTGCAGGGACAAGCCCCCTGACTCCCTCATCTCTGAACATATAAATAATCAACTCCATAACTGCAACAACTCAAAGAAGGTGGAGATTACCCCAAAAAGGTCAACACTGCTGGCACATCATGTAGACAATGATTGTCTATGAAGGTATCCTGATCCTCTGTGTCTTCAGCCTCAGGCAAATGATGACTGAGAAACCCAGTCTTATCCACCTGCAGGATAGCTGTTCATGACACCTGTATCTGACTTTACTCTGCGCAGTATTCACAGAAGTAATTTCCACAGTACTCACAAGCCATTCAGATTTCAGAGTTATTCTCTGATAGATTCATTTTTGTGAAATTTTTCTATTGAAGTACTTTCTGACATCATGGCTCGTTATACCAGCCATCATGCAAACTTCAATTTATTTTTGCTTTGTATTGCCTC